>NW_022295993.1:0-8652 GCF_002776525.5 Piliocolobus tephrosceles
GGTTACTAAACTGTTCCATGAAAAGAACAGTGTATATCTGTGAAATGAATTCACACAACATAACGAAGTTTCTCAGAAACCTTCTTTATGGTTTTTATCTGTGGATATTTCCTTTGTCACCATAGGCATCAATGCACTCCCAAATACCCTATTGCAGATTCCATGAAAACAGTGTTATCAATCTTCTCAATGAAAAGAATGTTAAATCTCTGTGAAATTAAATCACACATCGCAAACAGTTTCTCAGAATGCTTCTTTCTAGTTTTAATCTCAGGATATTTCCTTTTTCACTATATGCCTCAATGCGCTCCCCAGTATCCCTGTGCAGATACCACAAAAATAGTGTTACCAATCTACTCCATGAAAAGACAGGTGTAACTCAGGGAAATGAATTAACACATCATAAACTAGTTTCTCATAAAGCTTCTTTCCAGTTTTTATATGATTTTATTTCCTTTGTCACCAGAGACTTCAAAGCGATCCAAAATATTCTTTCTCAGATTCTCTAAAAACATTGTTAACAGACTAATCCATGAAAAGAATCATGTGGCTCTGTAACATGAATTACAACATCACAATTCCGTTTCTCAGAAAGCTTCTTTCTTGTTTTTATATGAGGATATTTCCTTTTTCATCATAAGCTTCAAAGTGCTCTGAAATATACCTTTGCAGATTCCGAGAAAACAGTGTTAGCAAACTGCTCAATGAAAAGAACAGTGTAACTCTGTGAGATGAATTCACAAATCACAAAGTAGTTTCTCAGAAAGCTCCTTTCTATTTTTTTATCTGAGGATATTACCTTTTACACCTTAGGCCGCAAAGCACTCCCAAAAATCCCTTTGCAGATTTCAAGAAAACACTGTTAACACACTTCTAAATGAAAAGAAAGGTGTAACTCTGTGAGATGAATTCACACATCACAAAGACCTTTCTCCAAAACCTTCTTTCTAGTTCTTATGTGAGGATATTTCACTTGTCACCTTAGTCTTCAATGAGATCCAAAATATTCCTTCTCAGATTCCCCAAAAATTGTGATACCATACTAATCCATGTAAGAATAGTGTAACTCTGTGAGGTGAATTAACACATCACAAAGCAGTTTCTCAGAAGTCTTCTGACTCTTTATATGACGACATCTCCTTTATCACCATAAGCTTCAATGGATTCGAAATATCCCATTGCAGATTCCAAGAAAAAGTGTTAGCAAACTGCTCAATGGCAAGAACAGTGTAACTCCGTGAGGTGAATTCAGTGACCACAAAGCAGTTTCTCTGAGAGTTTTATTCTAATTTTTATCTGGGGATATTTCATTTTTCACCATAGGCCTCAATGGGCTCCCAAATATCCCTTTGCAGATTCTATGAAAACATTGTTAGCAAACTGCTCAGTGAAAACTACAGTGTAATACTGAGAGATGAATTCACACGTCACAAAGGACTTTCTCAGAAAGATTCTTTGCAGTTTTTATCTGAGGATATTTCCTTTTTCACCATAGGCTTCAATGTCATTCAAAATACACCATCTCAGATTGCCCAAAAACAGTGCAACCAAACTGCTCCAAGACAAGAATCCTATAATTCTGTGAGATAAATTTACACATCACAAAGCAGTTTCTCAGAAAGCTTCTTTGTGCTTTTTCTGTGAGGAAATTTCTTTTGTCACCACAGACTTTAATGCACTCCCTAATATCGTATTGCAGATTCCACGAAAACAGTGACAGCAAGATGGGCAATGAAAAGAAAGGTGTACCAATGTGAGATGAATTCACTCATCACAAAGCAGGTTCACAGAAAGCTTCTTTCTAGTTTTTTACGGAGGATTTTTTTTTTCACAATTGGAAACATTGCACTCCAAAATATTCCTGTGCAAATTACATGAACATAGTGTTAACACACATCTCCATGAAAAAAAAAAAAAAAACATTAATTCAGTGAGATGAATTAACACATCATGAAACAGTTTCTCAGAAAGTTTGTTTGCAGTTTTTATATGAGGATATTTCCTTTGTCACCATAGCCTTCAATGCGATCCAAAATATCCCTTCTCAGACTCCTCAAAACCCTGCTACCTCAAAATACTGCTACCAAAATGATCCATGAAAATAATTGTGTAGCTCTTTGAAATGAATTAACACATCACAAAGCGGTTTCTCTGAAATCATCTTTCTTCTTTCTAAATAAGGATGTTTCCTTTGCCACATAAGCTTCAATGTGCTCCGAAATATTCCTTTGCAGACGGCAAGAACACAGTTTTAGCAAACTGCTCAATAAAAAGAATAGTGTAACTCTGTGAGATGAATTCACAAATCACAAAGCAGTTACTCAGGAAGATTCTTTCTAGTTTTTATCTGAGAATATTACTTTATCACCATAGGACTCAAAGCACTCCCAAATATCCCTTTGCAGATTGTATGAAAAGTGTGTTGGAAAACTGCTCCATGAAAAGAAAGGTGTAACACTGTGAGATGAATTTACACATCACAAGGAACTTTCTCAGAAAGCTTCTTTTTTGTTTTTGTCTGAGGATATTTCCTTTTTTCCTATTGGCCTCAACTCGCTCGCAAATATCCCTTTGCAGATTGCATGGAAACAGTGTTAGCAAACTTCTCCATGAAAAGAAAAGTGTAACTCTGTGAGATGAATTCACACATCAAAGAAACTTTCTGATAAATCTTCTTTCTAGTTTTTATCTGGGTATATTTCCTTTGTCATCATAGGCTTCAATGAGATCCAAATTATCCCTTTTTAGATTGACCAAAAACAGTGGTACCAAACTGATCCATGGAAAGAATATTGTAACCTGTGAGATGAGTTCTTCTTCAGACAGCAGTTTCTCAGAAATTTTTTTGTAGTTTTTATCTGAGGATATTTCCTTTGTCACCATAGACTTCAATGTGATCCAAAATATCAATTCTCAGATTTCCCAAAAACAGTGCTATCAAACTAATCCATGAAAAGAATCTTGTAATTCTGTGAGATGAATTTACAAATCACCAAGGAGTTTCTTTCTAGTTTTTGTCTGAGGATATTTCCTTTTTCACAATAAGCTTCAAATGCACTCTGAAATATTCCATTGCACGCTCCAAGAAAACAGTGTTAGAAATCTTCTCAATGAAAGGAACAGTGTAGTAATCCTGTGAGTTGAATTCACACATCAAAAAGTGATTTCTCACAAAGTTTCTTTTTAGGTTTTCTATGAGGATATTTTCTTTTTCACTATAGGCCTCAATGTGCTCCCAAATATCACTTTGCAGATTCCACAAAAATTCTGTTAGCAAAGTGCTCCATGAAATGGAAGATGTAACTCTTTGAGATGAATTCACATATCACAAAGAACTTTCTCTGACAGCTTCTTTCTAGTATTTATCTGAAGATATTTCCTTATACACCGTAGACTTCAATGTCATCCAAAATGTCCCTTTTCAGATTCACCAAGAAGAGCACTGAAAACTGATCTGTGAAAAGAATCATGTAACTCTGTGGATAAATTAACAAATCACAAAGTGGTTTCTCAGAATCGTTCTTTCTAGCTTTTATATGTGGATATTTCCTTTGTCAACATAAGCTTCTATGCACTCTGAAATATCCAATTGCAGATCCAAGAAAACAGTGTTAACAAACTGCTCAATGAAAAGAACGGTGTACTATGTCAGACAAATTTACATCACAAGTAATTTTCTCAGAAGGTTTCTTTCTATTGCTTATCTGAGGATATTTCTTTTTCACTACAGGCCTCTATGTGCTCCCAAATATCCCTTTGCAGATTCCACCAAAGCAGTGTTAGCAAACTACTCCATGAAAAGGAATGTGTTACTCTGTGAGATGAATTCACACATCACTAGAACTTTCTCAGAAACCTTCTTTCTAAGTTTTCCTTTAGGATATTTAATTTGCAAAATATCTGTTTGCAGCTTCCACAAAAGCATTGTTAGCAAATTGCTCCATGAAAAGAATGGTGTACCTCTGTGATATGAATTCACACCTCACAAAGAACTTTCTCAGAAAGCTTTTTTCTAGTTTCAATCTGAGAATGTTTCAATAATTCCTTAGTCACCATAAGCTTCAATGCCATCCAAAGTATCCCTTTTGATATCCTCCAAAAACCGTGATACCTAACTGATCCATGAAAAGAATCATGTAACTATGTGAGAAGAATTAACACATCACAAAGTGGTTTATCAGACAGTTTCTTTCTACTTTTTATATGAGGATATTTCCTTTGTCACCATAAGCTTGAATGAGTTCTGAAATATCCCATTGCAGAATCCAATAAAGCAGTGTTAGCAAACTTCTCAATGAAAAGAAGAATGTAACTCTCTGACATGATATTACACATCACAAAGAAGACTCAGAAAGTTTCTTTCTAGATTTGTCTGAGGATACTTCCTTTTTTAAAATAAGCATCAATATTTTCCTAGATATGTCATTCCAGATTCCAAGAAAATAACATTAGCAAACTGCTCCAAGAAAAGAACAGTGTAACTCTGTGACTTGAATTCACACAACACAAAGACTTTCTCAGAAAGCTTCTTTGAGTATTTGCTCTGAGGATATTTCCTTTGTCACCATAGGCTGCAATGCACTCCCATAAATCCTGTTGCAGATTCCACAAAAACAGTGTTTTCACCCTGCACAATGAATAGAACAGTACAACTCTGGGAGATGAATTCACATATCACAAAGCAGTTTCTCAGAAAGCATGTTTATTGTTTTTATCTGAGGGTATTTCCTTTTTTGCTATAGGCATCAAAGCACTCCCAAATATTCCTTTGCAATTCCACGAAAATTCTGTTAGCAAACTGCCCAATGAAAAGAAAGGTTTAACTCCATGAGGTAATTTCACACATCACAAAAAACTGTCTCAGAAAGATTCTTTCTAGTTTTTATCTGAGGATATTTCCTTAGACATCATAGGCTTCAATGCAATCAAAGGTATCCCCTCTCAGATTGCCCAAAAAAAGTGCTACCAAATAGATCCATGAAAATAATCGTGTAACTCTGTGAGAATTAACACATTACAAAGCAGTTTCTAAGAAAGCTTCTTTCTAGTTTCTATATGAAGATATATCCTTTTTCACGATAAGCTTCAATGTGCTCTAAATTATCTCATTGCAGATACCAAGAAAACAGTGTTAGCAAACTGCTCAATGAAAAGAACAGTGTAACTCAGTGAGATGAATTCACACATCTCAAAGTAGTTTCTCGAAAAGCTTCCTTTTCGTTTTTATCTAAGGATATTTCCTTTGTCACCATAGGCTTCAATGCACTCCCAAATATCCTTTTGCAGATTGTAAGATAGCAGTTTTATCAAGCTGCTCAATGAAAATAATGGCGTAACTCTGTGAGATGAATTCAGAAATCACAAAGCAGTTTCTTAGAAAGCTTTTTTCTTGTTTTTATCTGAGGATATTTCTTTTTTTCACTGTAGGCCCCAATGTGCTTCCAAATATCCCTCTTCAGTTTCCACGAAAACTCTGTTAGCAAACTGCTCCATGAAAAGAAATGTGTAACTCTGTGAGATCAATTCACACAGCATGGAGAACTTTCTCAGAAAGCTTCTTTCTAGTTTTATATGAGGATAGTTTCCTTTTCACGATGGACTTCAATGCGATCCAAAATATCCTTTCTCACATTACATGAAAACTGTGGTAACACACTGATCCATGGTGAATTTTTGTGTAACGCTGTGAGATGATTTAACACATCGCAAAGCAATTTCTCAGAAAGTTTCTTTCTCGTTTTTATATGAGGATATTTCATAGTCTGAGGATATTTCTTTCTCATAAGCTTCAATGCACTGCAAAATATCCCATTACAGATTCCAAGAAAACAGTGTGAGCATACTGATCAATGAAATGAACAGTGTAACTCTATGAGATGAATTTACACACCACAAAGCAGTTTCTCAGAAAGCTTATTTCTAGTTTTTACCTGTGGATATTTCCTTTATGTGAGGATGTTAATTTTGTCACCATAGGCTTCAACGCAATCCAAAATATCTCTTATCAGATTCCCCAAAAGCAGTGCTACCAAACTTTTCCATGAAGAGAATTGGGTAACTGTGTGAGATGAATTCAGAAATCACAAAGCTGTTTCTCAGAAAGCTTCTTTCTAGTTTTTATATGAGGATATTTCCTTTGTCACCATAAGTGTCAATGCACTCTGAAATATCCCATTGCAGATTCCAAGAAAACAGTGTTAGCAAACTTCTCAATGAAAACAACAGTATAACTCTGTAGAATGAATTCAGTCATCACAAAGTAGTTTCTCAGAAAGCTTCCTTTTGGTTTTTATCTGAGGATATTTCCTTTGACATCATAGGCTTCAATGCACTACCAAATATCCTATTGCAGATACCGTGAAAACATTTCTAGCAAATTGGTCAATGAAAAGAACGTAGGAATTCTGTGAGTTGAATTCACCTACCACAAGGCATTCTCTCAGAAAGATTTTTTCTACATTTTATTTGAGGATATTTCCTTTTTCACTATAGCCTTCAATGTGCCCACAAATATCTCTTCTCAGATTTTCCAAAAACAGTGCTGCCAAACTGCTTCATGAAAAGAAAAGTATAACTCTGTGAGATGAGTTCACATATCACAATGCTTTTTCTCACAAAACTTCTTTATAGTTTTTATCTGAGGATATTTCTATTTTCACCATATTCCTCAAGGCACTCTCAAATATCCTATTGCAGAATAAATGAAAAAATTGTTAGCATACTTCTCAGTGAAAATAATGGTGTAACTGTATGAGGTGAATTCACACATCACAAAGCCATTTCACAGAAAGCTTCTTTTTGTTTCTGACGATAGTTCCTTTGTCACCATAGGCTTCAATGTGCTCCCAAATATCCTACTGTAGATTACATGAAAACAGCATTATCAAACTGCTTAATTAGAAGAATGGTTTAATTCTGAATGATGAGTTCACACTTCTCAAAGTGGTGTCTCCGAAAGCTTCTTTCTAGTTTTCATAGGCCCCAATGTGCTCCCAAATATCCCTTTGCAGATACCATGAAAACAGTGTTATCAACTGCTCCATGAACAGAAATGTGTACCTGTGTGAGATGAATTCACACATCTCAAATAACTTTTTCAGAAAGCTTCTTTCTAGTTTTTATCTGAGAATATATCCTTTGTCACCATACGCTTCAATGCAATCCAAATTATCCCTTCTCAGATCCCCCCAAAACAGTGTAACCAAACTGCTCCAAGAAAAGAATCCTGTAACTCTGTGAGATGAATTCACAAATCACAGAGCAGATTCTCAGAAATCTTCTTTCTAGTTTTTTCTGAGGACATTTCCTTTGTCACCATAAGTTTCAATTCGTTCCGAAATATCCCATTGCAGATTCCAAGAAAAGAGTGTTAGCAAACTGCTCAATGAAAATAACAGTGTTACTCTGTGAGATGAATTCACACATCAGAAAGCAGTTTCTCAGAAAGATTCTTTTTGATTTTTATCTGAGTATATTTCCTTTTCACCGTAGGCTTCCATGTGCTCCCAGATATCCTATTGTAGATTGCACAAAAACAGTGTTAGCAAACTGCTCCATGAAAAGAAAGGTGTTACTCAGTGAGAAGAAATCACACATCACAAAGAACTTTCTCAGAAAGCTTCTTTCTGGTTTTTACCTGAGGATATTTCCTTTGTCACTGTAGGCTTCAATGCACCCCAAAATATCCTATTGCAGATTCCATGAGAATTGTGTTATCAAACTCCTCAAAGAAAAGAATGGTATAAGTCTGTGAGATGAATTCACACATCACAAAGCAGTTTCTCAGAAACCTTCTTTCTAGTTTTTTTTTTTTTTTTTTTTTTTTTTTTCCTGAGTATAATTCCTTTTTCACTGTAGGCCTCAATGCACTCCCAACTATCCCTTTGCGGATTCCAAGAAAACAGTTGTAGCAACCTGCTCCATGAAAAGAAAGGTTTAGCTCTCTGACATGAAATCACACATGACAAAGAACTTTCTCAGAAAGCTTCTTTCTAGTTTTATTCTGTGGATATTACCTTTGTCACCATAGACTCTGATGTGATCTAAAATATCCCTCTCAGATTCCTTAAAAATAATGCTACCAAACTGATCCATGAAAAGAATCTTGTAACTCTTTGAGAAGAATTAACACACCACAGAGAAGTTTCTCAGGAAACTTCTTTCTAGTGTTTGTCTGAGGATATTTCATTTGTCACCATAAGCTTCACTGCGCACCAAAATATCCCATTGCAGATTCCCAGAAAACAGTGTTAGCATACTGCTCAATGAAAAGAACAGTGTAACTTTGTGAGATGAATTCACACATCACAAAAGAGTTTCTCAGAAAGCTTCTTTTGGTTTTAATCTGAGGATATTTACTTTGTCACCGTAGGCTTTATTGTGCTCCAAAATATAATGTTGCAGATTCCACAAAAACAGTGGTAGCACACTGCTCAATAAGAGGAACGGTGTATCTCTGTAAGGTTAATTCACATATCACAATGCGGTTTTTCAGAAATCTTCTTTCTAGTTTTTATTCGAGGATATTTCCGATTTCACCATAGGCCTCAATACGCTCCCAAATATCCCTTTGTAGATTCCACGTAAACAGTGTTATCAAACTGCTCCATGTAAAGAAAGGTGTACCTCTTTGAGATTTCACACATCACAAGG
>NW_022295994.1:0-6408 GCF_002776525.5 Piliocolobus tephrosceles
GGGGGTCCTGGCTATCTGACAGCACAGGGGCCGAAGGAGCAGAGCAACCTACTTTGTCTCGTAGGTTGCGTTATTAGGACCTTGCAGGGCTCAGGGATGAACGGGGTCATCCAGGGTGTTGGGTTTTCCACGAGATCCTGCCACACTAGAATATAAGGAATTTGATCAGGATGTCCTGACCGCCCTGGTAGGAAAATCTTAGTTTTTACCTTAGTAATAATAGAGAGACAGAAAGTTCCTTCGGAGGGCCACCCTACACCGAAGGAGGGCCACTCCGAACGGCAGAAAGTAACTAGCTTTACTTTTTTTAGTTCTACACTTAGGTCATGTCCCCGAGCCTTTACATCTTTGAAATTGTTAACAAGGAGGGAGAGCGGCATGCTCTGGGCGTTGCCCATATTTGGACTGCTCCTACAAGGAGAAGGAGAGACGAAAATGAGTGTTAAGCAGAGGGGAGTATCTGACAGGTCCAGTCCTGGAAGGGGAGAAGAGGTTTTATGTTTCTTTTTAGACTTAACACTTAACAATAACAGACAGACAATGGTAAACGATGAGCATTCGCGAGCGCGTGTCGGACTTAACTTCCGACCTGAGTCAGACGGGGCAACCAAGTGTGGAGGCCCCCAGATGGGCACCGGCAGACGTCTCCCACCAGTCCCAAGTGGCTGTCTTTTAGCGCATCTGCCAAGACCGTGCCACCTACAGTACAGACCAATACAGATTACAGATTTCGCGAAATTTCAGGAAGACAGACATAGACAGAGACAGAGACAAAGACAAAGCCGGCTTACTTACAGATTAAGATCCGTTGACTTGGAGGTCTGGTGGGCTTGGGGGAAATCCCGGACGAGCCCCTATTTGTTATGCTCAGACCGTTTATTCCCCGAAGAAGACCACCAGAGTCCAGAGTCAAAGCTAAGCAGCAAGGATCTTTATTACAGGTTCAAACCTGGAGCTCTCACTCACTCGTGAAACGAGCCGGGCAGGAGAGCTCCCCCACTGGGCTCCGAACAGTGTTATATAGTCTAAGAAAAGTAGGCATAGAATCATTATACAAATCAGATGTATGATTGGCTAGCGTTTGAACAAGGCGATTTGGCTAACTATGATTGGTTCCCGCCATTTCTGGTATTTCGGTTAATTTTGAAATTCTGCTGACGTTTCTCTGGGGCTTGCAGGGCAGGGGTAGGGCTTGTTTTTGCAAACCCGAGGCGGGAAAGCAGTCTTACACAAAGGCAGTTAATCATATTGCGACAGGTTTTACAGGGCTTGTTTTGCAACATGGGTGTACCTTACTTAAACACGTCTTGTGACCTTGCCGTGCCTCAGAAAGAAAAACAGGAACTTACAAAATCTCTAGAATGTGCCAAGATAGGGACAAAAGGATTGTGAGAGCAGAACAAAGGTTTAGCAATAGGGTGGGTACACACTTTTATGCCCTTTCATTTCCCCCTCTCATAAGTAACTGGGTGTCCAATCCTGGACCTTCAGTCTCTTATAGTGTAGCTTCTCCTTCTGGGTGGAGAAGAGGTTGGTGATGGCTACGGAGGACCATTAGTTGGATAGTATCATACCTCTCTCTGACAAATTGTAGAATTCTATTTACCACACAGGGGCCTGTAGTAAGCAGAAGCAGTAAAGACATTAGGGATTAGACGGCACAGCAGTGAGAAAAGTCAGATGCGTGAGGCATAAAAGCATAGGTAAGCTAGACATGGCTATGGCTATGGGGGATTACGGCGCAGGGTTAGCTTTAAGGGATTATTCTTAGCTTTGTCTATAGTCCATGTAACTGGTGCTCTAGACGGCTCAAGAAGGTCGGATGTTGGGTCCACTGGTTTGACGTGTGTGTAGTGGATCCACGAAGCGATGCCTTCTACTTTGAGAGCGGTGGGAGTAGTCAGGAGTACTTGCAGTGGTCCTTTCCACCTGGGCTGGAGAGTCTCTTGTCAGTGGAGCTTGACTAAGACCCAGTCTCCTGGCTGGAACGAATGAGGTGTTGGTGGAGGTCCCGTTTCGTACAGCTCTCGTAGCTTGGGCCAAATTTCCTGGTGAATTTTCTGTAAGGCTTGTAGGGAGAACAAGAGCTCAGAGACATTTTCGGTTTCAGATTTGAGTAGGTCATCTTTTAGACTGGGAACCAGGGGTGGGGGTCTGCCATACATGATTTCATATGGGGTGAAACCCAGTCTGTAAGGGGTATTCCGGGCCTGGAACAGAGCGTAGGGGAGAAGTACTACCCAATTAGCGCCAGTCTCCATGGTCAATTTAGTTAAGGTCTCCTTTAGGGTCCTATTCATCCTTTCTACCTGTCCTGAGCTTTGGGGCCTATAAGCACAATGTAATTTCCAATTTGCCCCAAGAATGGAAGCCAAATCCTGACTTACCTTAGCAACGAAGGCTGGTCCATTGTCTGACCCTATCTGGACGGGAAAGCCATACCTGGGGAGGATTTCTTCCAAAATTTTCTTTGCTACAACCTGAGCAGTTTCTCTCTTAGTTGGGAACGCTTCTGTCCATCCTGAAAAAGTATCTACAAAGACAAGTAAGTACTGATACCCATATTTCCCAGGCTTTATCTCAGTGAAGTCTATTTCCCAATAGACGCCAGGCCTAGTTCCTCTACACCTAGTTCCTGCAGCAGTTTGGGTTTGGGGGCAAGGATTGTTCAGCTGGCAGACTTTGCAATTTGTTGTAACATTGCTGGCCAGTTCAGCTATGCGCCTGATTCTGAACTTGGCGTGCCTGATTAAGTCTATCATTCGCTGGGCACCCAGGTGGGTTGTCCGGTGGATATGTTCCAACACCTGCCGTCCTAATTTTTCTGGTAGGATGGTTTGGTCATTTACATCAGTCCACCACCCATTTTGAACCTGTTTTAGGGGAAGCGTGTCCATCCATTCACGATCCTGTTCGGTATAGTCGGGAAAACATGGCAAATCTCGCGGGCCAGGATCAGGGAGCTGGAGCGCGAGGAGCTGACTGGGAGCCTTTGCTATGCTCCGTGTGGTTTGGTCGGCTAAGAAGTTGCCTTGAGCAATTGGCGTAGTTGGTTTCTGATGCCCAGGGCAATGTATGATAGCCAATTTCTTTGGTTTCCACAAAGCAGTTAATAGAGCTAGGATCTCTTGCTTGTTTTTTATTTCTTTGCCTTCAGCTGTTAATAGTCCCCTCTCTCTGTAGATGGCCCCATGTAGGTGTGCAGTGGCGAAAGCATAGCGGCTATCCGTGTATACTGTTAGTTTTTTTCTCTGCCCCTAGGGTGAGGGCCTGGGTGACTGCTATCAGTTCGGCTCTTTGGGCCGATGTCCCTGGCGGCAAGGGTTCCGCCTAGATCACCTCAGTCTCTGACGTTACAGCCGCTCCTGCATACCGCTGGCCTTGGTGGACGAAGCTGCTGCCATCAGTGAACCAGATGAGTTCTGCGTCGGGGAGCGGACGATCTTGCAGGTCCTCCCACACCCCATGCACCTGAGCCAGTATCTCAGTGCACTCATGGGACGGGGCATCCAAGTTTGGATTTGGCAGCAGTGAAGCAGGGTTTAAAGAGGTTGGGGGCAGAAAAGTTATTCTGAGGGGGTTTAACAGCAGTCCTTGATAGTGGGTGAACCAGGCGTTACTCATCCATCCGTCCGGCGGCTGCCGGAGGACGCCTTCAATGGCATGCGGGGTTGTAACGCGCAACTCTTGCCCCATGATAAGTTGATCAGCATCCCGGACCATTAGGGCGGTCGCCGCGATTATCCGGAGGCAGGGTGGCCAGCCAGCAGCCACTGAATCTAATTTCTTTGACAAATAAGCGACTGGCCTCTGCCAGGGGCCTAGGTACTGTGTTAACACGGCTTTTGCAACACCCTTACTTTCATCCACGTATAAGTGGAAGGGCTTGGAGACATCAGGGAGCCCCAGCGCCGGGGCTGATAACAAGGCAGCTTTGATTTGTTGGAAGGCCAGCTCAGCCTCTTCCGTCCAATTGAAGGGCTGCCGTTCCTTTGTTGCCTGGTATAGGGGCTTGGCTAACTCAGCAAATCCAGGTATCCATAACCTACAGAACCCTGCCGACCCCAGGAATTCTCTCACTTGCCGTGTTGACTGGGGTCTAGGGATGCGTAGGACTGTTTCCTTTCGGGCTTTGGTTAGCCAGCGTTGCCCCCCTTTTAATAGGTACCCCAGATAAGTTACCTTCGACTTGCAGATCTGAGCCTTTGTTGCTGAGGCTCGGTAGCCTAGCTCCCCCAGAGTCTTCAAGAGGTCCTCAGTCCCTTGAACACAAGTTTCCAGGGACCTGGCCGCTATTAAGAGATCATCAACATACTGCAAAAGAGTTATTTCAGGGTGTTGCCACCAGTACTCACCCAGATCTTCATGAAGGGCTTCATCGAACAGGGTTGGCGAGTTCTTGAACCCTTGTGGCAGCCTGGTCCATGTTAGCTGACCGTTGATGCCCCTCTCAGGATCCGTCCATTCAAATGCAAAGAGTTCTTGACTTTTGGGAGCCAGAGGAAGGCTGAAGAAAGCATCTTTTAGATTAAGAACGGTATACCACTGTTTTTCGGGATGTAAGGCACTCAGAAGGGTGTATGGATTGGGCACAGTGGGATGTATGTCCATGACCCTTTTGTTAACTTCTCTTAAGTCCTGCACTGGCCTACAATCCATACTGTTGGGTTTACGAACGGGTAACAGCGGAGTGTTCCATGGCGAGTGGCAAGCCCGCAGGACTCCCTGGTCTAAAAGCCGGCAGATGTGAGGCATGATCCCTTCTGTCGCCTCTAGGGGCATAGGATATTGCCGAACCCGAACCGGATCTGTCCCCGGCTTAACTTCAACAAATATGGCAGGCCGATGTTTAGCTAGCCCCAAGCACCCAGTTTCTGCCCACACATCAGGGAAGCGCTGGAGCCAAGAGTCAATTTCCTGATCAGGGGACTTTTGCTCCTGATGGAGTCTGTACTCATCTTCTAAGGTGACAGTCAGAATAGATATTGGCCTGTTTTGGGAGTCAGTTATCTTGGGCCCTTCTGACTCTAAGTGGATTTGGTCCCCCATTTTTGTTAACAAGTCCCTCCCTAATAGGGGGCAGGGGCTTTCTGGGATGACTAGGAAGGAATGGGATACTTTTTCTGTTCCTAAATCTACAGTCCTCTGAGTTGTCCAGGGATATTTCTTGATGCCTGTGGCCCCGTGTACCCAGGATGTTTTCTTAGACATTTTTCCAATTGGTTTGGTTAGGACTGAGCGTTCAGCCCCAGTATCGACCAAGAAGTGAACCGGAGACCCCTCCACTTGCAAAGTTACCCTGGGTTCGGGGAGGGGGACCGAACCCCGTCTCCCCTATTCAGAGTCTTGGGTAATGAGAATGGAGGTCTGATTTGTCTGATTGGCTGGTTTCTTTTTCTTTGGGCAGTCTTTAATCCAGTGACCACGCTCCCTACAATAGGCACACTGATCTTTTTCTAATCTCTGCCTGGAGCCTTGTGCCGTTTGTTTCCTGTATTGGGTGTTTCCCGCCTGGGAGAAAGCTGCCACCAGGACTTTGGTCATCTCTTTAGTTGCTTTAAATTACTTTTCTTCTGGGGTGTCTCTATTATTATAAACTCGTTGAGCTATCTGAAGGAGATCCTGAATCTGCTTTCCCTCTAAACCCTCTAATTTCTGGAGTTTTCTTTTAATATCTGGTGCTGCCTGGTTTACAAAGGACATTACTACGACTGCCTGATTTTCCGGTGTTTCTGGGTCCATAGGGGTAAACTGTCTGAAGGCTTCCATTAATCTTTCTAAATACACAGCGGGGCTTTCTGTCTTACCTTGTAGCACAGAATATACTTTAGCCAAATTGGTGGGCTTGCGAGCTGCAGCCCGGAGACCCACCATTAGAGTCTGACAATAAATGAGCAGTCATCCCCTACCTGCTGCCGTGTTGTAGTCCCATCTGGGTCGGGTCAAAGGAAAAGCCGCGTTGATGAGGTCAGGATTTGCAGTTGGCTGGCTATCATCTCCTGGAACCAGCTTCCTGGCCTCAACCTGGATCCTTTCCCACTCCTCCGTTGTGAACAGGATTCGGAGGAGCTATTGACAGTCATCCCAGGTCGGCTGGTGAGTAAACATGACACTATCTAACAACGAGGTTAGATCTTTGGGATTATCTGAGAACTGAGCATTTTGGGACTTCCAATTGTACAAATCACTAGTGGAAAAAGGCCAATACATGAGACGGGGGAGCCCGGTATCATCGAGCGATCCTATCTCTCTGAGGGGCAGGGCCACAGTAGAGTCGGGGAGTCAGGAAGCTTGGTCACACTGCACGTGGCCTTGTGTTCCGCCGGCCGGCCCCCTGGGTTACTTTCGCTTTTGGCTGCTTCTGCTTCTCGGTCCCCGTGTTCCTCCATGGAGGCACCCTGGGGGACC
>NW_022295995.1:0-8841 GCF_002776525.5 Piliocolobus tephrosceles
CAAATACAGCAGCAGACATACCAAGAAAGACACGTGCGCATAGATACACACATAGGAGGGACAAGTACTCTGATGACACACTCGTCACCCATGACTATTACAAAGGAGACAAACACCCAAGCAACACACGCACACAACAACATATAGATGAACTGCGTGGACAGACAGTACCAATGCACACGGTTGTCAAAAAAAAAAAAAAAAAAAGCATGAGTTGGGCCGGGCACAGTGGCTCACGACCGTAATCCCAGCACTTTGGGAGGCCAAGGCAGGTGAATCACGAGGTCAGGAGTTCAAGATCAGCCTGGCCAATGTGGCAAAACCCCGTCTCTACTAAAAATACAAAAATACAAAAAGAAATTAGCTGGGCGTGGTGGCAGGCACCTGTAATCCCAGCTACTCGGGAGGCTGAGGCAAGAGAACTGCTTGAACCTGGAAGGTGGAGGTTGCCCAGGTGACAGAGTGAGACTCCATCTCAAAAAAAAAAAAGCACAAGTTGGGCAGGCGACTGTAGACAGAACGCAGCACCAGACAAGTTACATAGGAAGACACAGGCACAGCTCACATATGTGTAGCTGTGGCTGAGAACAGGCAGGTGAGATACACTTAGCATATTCACACACACGCGTGCACACACACATACACACACTTCTGCCCAGCCTCCTCCAGCCTCCGTCTCCTTTCCTATCTACTCTGATTTCTCTGTCCCCTCATACCCCTCCCCCACCCAGAGCCATTACACATCTGTGCTACCGGCTGGCCAGGGAAAGAGACACCTGTCACCAGAGGCTTTGACCCAGGTGGCTAAAGGTTGGGGGCGGGGATGCAGGTATCCATATTTCAAGTCTGAAGTGTCCTGTCCAAATAACTAGCATACCTTATTTGGATTTAAAAAATAAAAGACAACCCCCCTCCCCTCTGCATCCATTTGCCACCTCCCTGCCACAGCCTCCTGCTCTGATTGCTCCCCTTCCCTCCCAGGGCCTGCCCCCACTGGCCTTCCAACATGGACCAACACAGGGCTACCAGGCACACAGCAGGTGCTCAACAAAGGCCACTTATCTAATGTCGTATTATTATCATTACTTTTATTTCTGCCAAAGGAACTCTTCTAGGGGAGAGATGAACCTCCATCCAGCTCTAAGAACCCCACAGCTCCCGTAAGTTTCAGGGCACTACAGATAGCAGGTGCTCAACATAAGCCAGTATGGCAGTGGGAAAACAAAGGGAAAGTGTGATCTGGCTGCGTAGAGGAACCTGCTTTAGAAGGAACAGATGTCTTTAAGCAGGACCGAGGCCTTGAGGCTGTGCCAGGGATAAGAAAACTTTATTAGTTCATCAAAGTAGGGCTCCTTCTCAGGGTCATTTAAGGTTTTTGTTGGTTCAGTAAAGCAGACCCTTGTGTGACACATGGGAGTCCCGTGAAATCTGTTAAAAGTCACTTTGGGTTATCGTCAGTTCTAAGGAGACCTTTGATTAAAACAGCCCACTGCCCGGTAGCATCCAGGGGAGGGAGGGACACAGGGAAGCAGTTAACAGCAAAAGCTTTCTCAGCTGTGCCACTTATTAGCTGTGTGGCTAAACAAGCAAATTCCTAAACCTCACTGAGTCTCAGCTTCCTCAAGGGCCTAGAAACGCCTAACTCATTGGGCTATTGAGACAATTAATTAACACAGGCAAAGCACTTAAGACAATACTTTACACATAGTAATTGCTCAATACATATTTGTGGGAGGAATTAATGATTTCTTCTCTGTGAAAGCAAAGTCCCACTTGCTCGGCCGCATATGGGATTCCGATCTGTCCTTTCATGCAGGCTCCCCACGGAGTAACTCTTTCCAGTCACTTCCTTTCCTCAAAGCAGCCCCATGGGCAGCAAAGTCCTAGTCCCCTGCCCCTGGGCCACCCCCCCTCATTCCCTTACACTGCTAAGATGCCCCCTCCGGGAAAGAGCTGGCCTGGCAGCTCCCCCTTCCTTGACCCCTCCAGGAGGCCAAGGGAAGGACACCTTTACACTCAGTGGGGTGCCGGGTGGGAGCTGCAGGCCGACACCCTACTTCGGGAAGAGCCTGGAGAGTTCAGAGCCTGGCTCCTGTCCCCCAAACCCCCGGCCCTGCTGGAGGAAGCAAGTTTCTTTGCTAAAAGTTAAACATCCTCTTCGTGAGCGCAAGAAAACAGGACGTGGGAAGCGTCCCACAGGGTGAACATGGGCCCCCAATGCCTGGCACCCCCTCCTCTCTTGTGGAGCGGAGGCCTGGTGGCTCGAACCCTTCCTTTCTCACACTCGCTCACCTCTGCAGGGGAGTCATGTTCCCACAGTCCCACAATGCCCTTGAGTTCTGCTGACAAAGCTCTGGCTTCTTCCCTGGTTCTCAGAGTCTCTATGCCTCCATCCAGGGTTCCACAGAAATGCAGGACACACCACTGGGGAAAAAATGAAGGAATGAAGCAACAAAAGGATGAATTCAAACAACATTTATTGAACATCAACTGTGTGCCACCCCGTTCCAGGCACTGGGAGGCAGCAGTGAACATGACAGAACAGGAATCCCTGCCTGGTGAAGTTCGTGTGCTAAGGAATCAATCATTCCGTTCTTTTTTTTTTTTCCTTGAGACAGGGTCTCTCACTCTGTTGCCCAGGCTGGAGTGCAGTGGCACAATCAGCTCACTGTAACCTCAAATTCCTGTGCTCAAGCGATCCTCCTGCCTCAGCCTCTCAAGTAACTGGGACTATGGATGAACACCACCATGCCCAGCTAATTTTTAAATTATTTCTTGTAGAGATGAGGTCTCACTATGTTGCCCAGGCTGGTCATGAACACCTGGCCTCAAGCAATCCTCCCACCTTGGCCTCCCAAAGTGCTAGGAGTACAGGTGTGAGTCACAGCATCCAGCCTTTTTTTTTTTTTTGAGACAGGGTCTCACTCTGTTGCCCAAGCTGGAGTGGGGTTCAAGCAATCCTCCCACCTTGGCCTCCTGTGTAGCTGGGACTAGAGGTACACGTCACCATGCCCAGCTAATTTTTGTATTTTTAGTAGCATGGTTGCACTATGTTGGCCAGGCTGGTCTCCAACTCCTGACCTCAAGTGATCCACCCGCCTCGCCCTCCCAAAGTTCTGGGATTACAGGCGTGAGCCACTGCGTCCAGCCCTTTTATTTTTTAAAGAGACATGGGTTCTCGCTATGTTGCCCAGACTAGATTCAAACCCCCGGGGCTCCAGGGATCCTCCCACCTCAGCCTCTGGAGTAGCTGGGACTAAAGGCACATGCCACCGTCCCTGGCTAATACTCATATGCATGTTGTCAGGATTAAAATGAATGAACAAAGGGAAGGACATGCTGGAGCCAACTTGTACAGGTTGGGAGGAACTGTTCAATTTTCAGGAATTTTGCAAACTGGTTGTTAAACAGCTGGTTTAGCCAGGCGCAGTGGCTCACGCCTGTAATCCCAGCACTTTGGGAGGCCGAGGCAGGTGGATCACCTGAGCTCAGGAGTTCAAGACCAGCCTGACCAACATGGAGAAACCCCATCTGTACTAAAAATACAAAATTAGCCTGGGTGGTGGCACATGCCTGTAATCCCAGCTACTAGGGAGGCTGAGGCAGGAGAATCGCTTAAACACGGGAGGCGAAAGTTGCGGTGAGCCGAGATCACGCCACTGCACTCCAGCTTGGGCAAAAAGAGCGAAACGCTGTCTCAAAATAAAATAAAATAAAATAAACAGCTGGTTTAACAACTGGTTTTGTTTGTTTGTTGAGACAGGGTCTCACTCTGTCACCCACACTGGAGTGCAGTGGCACAATCAAGGCTCACTGCAACCTTGACCTCCCAGGCGCATGCAATCCTCCCACCTCAGCCTCCCGAGTAACTGGAACTACTCGCGCGCACCACCACCCCCGGCTATTTTTATTTTTTGTAGAGACGAGGATCTCATCATACTGCCCAGGTTGGTCTTGAACTCCTGGACTCAAGCGACCTTTCCACCTCAGCCTCCTAAAGCTAAACAGCTATGGTTAAAAATGAAATTATATAAACGCACTCAAAACTGGTAACTTCCTAATTTTACCACGTTCCACTATTCTGTATGCTCTTGAGGTCATTTACCCCCATTTTATCTGTATGGTAAAAATAATACATGATAGTGCGCTACTGCACCTCTTTTGAACTCCCTGTTCAGTGACCACAGGTCGGTACCTTGAAATCTAACAAGAAGATTGTAACTAAGCCATGGAAATTGGTAAATGCTAGAAACCAGCCTCCCTTCCCCCCGCCCCTCCCGCCACCACCCCCGCCCCAGCCAGTGGTTAACCATTTACCAGCACACCACTGAGGGCATTTAGAACCTAGCACATGGTAAACACTATGATAAACGTTCTCATTATTTTTCCGTTTGTCCACTGGGTCAGGATGTATAGTCTTTTTTTGTGTCTGGGTTGGCATTTAAAATGTTTGAAGATCACAGAATTACAAAAGGCCAGAGAGTGGCTAAGCTACACCTATTTAACTCTCCCAATAATGCTGTTAAGTCTGTACTATTGATTATCCCCACTTTCCAGACAGGGAAACTGAAGTTCTGAGGCGGCAAAACTCAGGCAGCGCCATCCATTAGCTGTAGTGCGATGTGAAATCGCAGCCGAGCAGCCTCAGAGCGCTCGCTCACTTCAAGAACGCATTTCTCCTGTCACGTTTATGACCCCAGCGGTAATTTCGCTGCCCTGCACGCGAAAAATGAATGGGCGGCATCGTGCGCGTGGCATCTTGGGAAGTGTAGTTTACAGGCTCAATGACAAGCACGGTCCAAGAAGGGAGGGGCGAGGGAGCAATTCGATCTTGGCCTCGGAATAAAAAGAACAAAGAATCACCGGCAGTTTGCGCGTCGCGGCGCTTCAGCCACGCAATGCGTGGATTCAGCCGCTTTGGCCGTGCCCGTTGCATGCCGGGAAACGCAGTTCGCGAGCCTCGGGTACGTCGACGATAGATGACGGGACACACGTTGTACGTTCACATCAGGTCCCTGCACGCCGGAGCCTGGGCGGTCCACGATAGCGAGTTTGCCACGCTGCGACAGCTCATAGGCTTGTCCCCCAGGCATTCTGGTGGACTACGAACGCAAACTGAAGCTCTACGACTTGTCGTCCGTTTGCGCTCTCGCCGAGGCACAGGCTGCTCGCAGACCACCCTGCTCCGAAAACTAAGGTGGGCCCTGGGGCACGGAGGACAGGGATGCGGGCGAAAACTATTGAGGAACTGTCCTGACTGCGGGGAAAGGAGGAGGTTCGCCCTGGGCGCCGCAGCTATGTATGGTTCGGGCGGCTGGCACCGGGTGGGTTCTAGACCCAAGGTTTATCTGCAGAAGGGGACCCGTAGACGGGCTGGGTTCGAGGTGGGGACATGGGACGCAGCGGTCGGAGCCGCCTGGGACCCGGTGGCCCCGATGGAGCTATGATCTTTGAGGTATTGATGAGGAGGGACAGGGAGTGTGGTCAGAAGGCTGTTTAATGGGAGGTTGGTTGGAGCGCGAGGGTGGGGTGTTACTGGGGAATCAATGGGGGCTAATAAGAATATTTTAGTCTAAGTGTTGTTCATTGATTGATTAATGAGGGGATGGCAGAGTAAGCAACTAGAATATAACGACTGGTGGATAGGAACGTGATCCCCCAGGGATTGATGGAGGTATGATATTCAACGGATTAATGGAAAGTGATGGGACATAGCAATGGCAAGGATGATGGTGAGGCTGTGGGGGGAATAATAGATGAATGGGGGTCATGATCAAGGGGCCGTGGTGAAAGAAGAGATAATGAGAGGCTGATGGTGTTGTAGTCAGAGTCAATAGTTGGGCTATGGTGGCATGACCATCGAGGAATTAGGGGACAGAGTGAGCAAAGAGAGGGTAATAGTAAACTAGGGTTGGGGGGTTAACTTTTGTTGCTACATAGTAGGTGAATAGTAAACTGTTGGAGTGTGATCATCCAGTGATGGATCCATGGAGAGCGGGGTGGACAGTGAGGGGAGAATGGGGAACTGATGTGTGATCATCAGGGAGTAACGTGTTTGTTAATGAAAGGGTTACAGGGCAGGGGGCTAGTGCTGTGATCTATGAAGGGTCTATTGGAGAAAACTGAGTTAATGGGGGCTGATAAATCAGTAATTGAATGCTCAATGGGGAACTAATAGACCATGATTCTCCAGGCATTATTAGAGGTTCATAAGGATGTAGTAATAAAGGGGGCCTAATCGTCTAAGGGATTAATGGGGAATGGGGCAAAATGAGAGAGATATAGGGAGTGGGAGGTACAATGAAGTAGTATTAGGATAAAGGTGGAAAGCAAGGGATTAATGGGGGCTGATAGGACTATATGAATCTAGGGGCAATGGGGACAACTGGGGATACAGTCAGTGAGATTTTAATGGGCATGACGTGGGCAGAGAAGGGTTGATAGTGACAGTTACAGGGTTTAATGTGTGGAGTGTGGGTGACAGTGATGGGAGGTGGACAGGCTCACAAGTTGGCCATCTATGGGATTAATGTTGGGTTTATGGGGTCTTTTGTAGGAACTGGGGGGTAAGTGATGGGGACGAGGAGGGTCTGTGTGATAAACAATGGAGCCTGAGAGTTCAGTGATAGGGTCCTTTGGACCCTATAAAGTCAGTGGGGTCAGTTCCAGGGCTTCAGTCAGCCCATCTTCTGTGTGAGCTATCATGTGGGTCAGATGAGCCCAGTTTAGTTTGTGTGGTTCTCTCCACCCTACAGAGGTAGGTGGTAGCCCACTCATCTGGTTACTGATACTGGCCGGCATCAGCTGACTGTCGGCAGGTCCTTGGGCAACTGGTGTCTGAAATGGGACGGACGTCGAAGGACAAGCGGGATGTCTACTACCGCCTGGCTAAGGAGAATGGCTGGCGTGCTCGCAGCGCCTTCAAACTGCTACAACTGGATAAGGAATTCCAACTCTTCCAAGGTCCCGGACTGGTGGGCAGGTCACTGGGCGGAGAGGTGGGCACAGGAGGTAGACAAGTAGGCTAGGTCTGCAGAGCTCCCTATGGTAGGTGGGCTGACTCAGAGGGTCTCTGGGGCAGGGAGACAGGCAGGAAGATAGGCAGAATACCGGAGAGGAGTTGGGCACCTGGGCAGTGGAGATATGTGGGTGCTCCCCAGGGGAGAGGGGTGAACTTTGCAAGGGTCTCCAGGTTGGAGAAGTGGGTGCAGCTGACCAGGATGCTTTCACTATGTATGCCCAGGCGTGACACGGGCAGTTGACCTGTGTGCAGCCCCGGGCAGCTGGAGCCAGGTGCTGAGTCAGAAGATTGGGTAAGTGTGGGGGTCCCAGATGGGAGACCCAGGAGGGCCGGCTGGGTGGGAGGGGCCCAGGAGTGAAACTAGGCTGATGTGGGCCATGTTGTCCACAGGGGCCAAGGGTCCGGCCACGTGGTGGCTGTGGACCTGCAGGCTATGGCTCCACTACCAGGTGTGGTACAGATCCAGGGGGACATCACCCAGGTAAGAGCATGGCTGAGGGTATTGGGGTATATCCTGGGTGAAGGCCCTTACCTGGGGTCTATGCAGAATGGAAGAGCAACGGAGAGGTGATGGAAACAGAGAGAGAGAAAGAGAATGAGAGAGTAACCATGGAGAAACAGCCAACGGGTCATCATTGCAGAGACACAGCAGAAAATGATGATGCTGGGTCCCCAGAGATGGAGTCCAGTCTTAAGAGAGGCAAAGCCTGGGAATTTGGCTGACCCAGGGTCTGTGGGCCAGGACCATGGGCAGGCGGGATCTGAGGGCAGCAGTGGAGGGCCGTGGGGCCACTCATCCTCCCTCTCTCCATAGCTGTCCACTGCCAAGGAGATCATCCAGCACTTTAAGGGGTGCCCTGCGGACCTAGTGGTGTGTGACGGGGCTCCTGATGGTAAATAGCAACAGAAAGTGGGAGGCCAGGCGGAGGCCCCTGTGCGTGTCCTTCTCTGTATCTCCCACCTTGGTTGACTTACTCACCTCTTCAGTTACTCCCTGCCTCTCCCTTCTGTTCTCAGCTTTCTCCTACATCTGGCAACTTTTCCCTACCTCTGCTGCCTGCTCTCTCTCTGCCTCTCTCTTCCTCCCACTTGCACCCCACCCTTTGAGTTTCATGTCTGTTGTCTACCTTTCCCTGCTCTCATCTCTCTGCAATTGTCCAATTCCGTTGCACTGTTCATTCGTTTTTCAGCCAGCCAGCCATTCAACACACATTTACTGAGCACCCATTGTGTTGGGAAAACATTCATGAATAAAATTCCATTAATCTTTAACCTCATGGAGCTGATGTTCTAGTGGGAGCAAATGGGAAAGAAAATAAATGGTTGAGCTTTGTACCGTTAAAAGGGGATGCAGCCAGGCATGGTGGCTTCTACCCGTAATCCCAGTGCTTTGGGAGGATGAGGTGAGAGGAACACCTGAGACAGGAGTCTGAGACCAACCTTGCAACATAGCAAGACCCTGTCTAAAAAATTAGCTGGGCTTGGTGGTACATATGCCCATAGTCCCAGTTACTAGGTGACTGAGGTGGGAGGATCACTTGAGCCCAAGAGGTCGAGGTTACAGTACACTTTGATTGCACCACTGCACTCCAGCCTGGGCAACAGAGTGAGACCCTGTCTCTAAAAAAACGGGGTGGGGAGGCCAGGCATAGTGGCTCACGCCTGTAATCCCAGCACTTTTGGAGGCCGAGGTGGGCAGATCACCTGAGGTCAGGAGTTCGAGACCAGCCTGACCAATATGATGAAACCCCGTCTCTACTAAAAATACAAAAATTAGCCAGATGTGGTGGTGGGTGCCTGTAATCCCAGCTACTTGGGAG
>NW_022295996.1:0-1482 GCF_002776525.5 Piliocolobus tephrosceles
CCCAGGAAGGCCAAGGTGACAAGAGTAAGCAGGGCAGAGTAACAGAGAGGAGAGAGCTACACGTAGAATTCTGGAGAAATGTACAGAGTCACCGCAAGTCTCAAGGCAAAGACTTACAGGTGCAGTGGTGAAGAAACTAAGGGAGAGGAAATAGCCATCTAAAAGAATTTGAAAAAAATCTAGTGCTGACATAAAGTTATGAATAATTCTGTTTTATTAGCCACAATAAAATATCTCATAATTCAAGAAGCATTGGATAAAGTAGTCATAAGGATTCTGCCTTAGTATTGAGTGAAAAATTAGTTTTAGGCAACATGCTGCTCTGGTTCCATCTAACAAATTTTAGCAGCAAGACAAAGAAGATCAAACTGTTACCCAGCAATTAACTATATCATAGAATAGAGCTCAAAAGTATGTGTAGAAATGCAAAAATGTCCAGAAGTCAATAAGATAAAGTTCAAAATGCCTGACATCCAGTCACAAAGTATGAGTCGAAATGAGAAAAACCCAGAATCATAAAAACAACAACAGCGACAACAAATGACTTGAACAAGTTCAGTGGGGCGAGGACATGAGTTTCTTAAGACATATATGAGGCACTGCTGGATGGCAACAGGACAACTGTAGAGATTTGTACTGCCTCTTATCTCTAAGGTACTTTTAAGCTGATTTTTTGACTCTTTGCCTACTATGTTTATACAATGAGACTTTTTTTTTTTTTTTTTGGCAGGTTTCTCAGATACTTTTTGGGATCTGAACAATTATTTATTTTGAGACAAGAGTCTCACTCTGTTGCCCAGGCTGGAGTACAGTGGCGCGATCTTGGCCCACTGCAAGCTCCACCTCTTGGGTTCACGCCATTCTCCTGCCTTATGCTCCCGAGTAGCTGGGACTACAGGCGCCCACCACCACTCGTGGCTTTCTGTATTTTTAGTAGAGACAGGCCTTTCGCTGTGTTAGCCAGGATGGTCTTCATCTGACCTTGTGATCTGCCCATCTCAGCCTCCCAAAGTGCTGCGATTACAGGGGTGAGCCACCATGCTCAGCCAGATCTGAACAATTCTAGAGTTAAAATCTAAATTACCTGAACTTTTAAAAAGTACTGATTGTGATGAACAGCACATTAGATATTACAGAAGAAAAGTTTTGGTAACTTGAATACATAGCAATAGAAAATATCCAAAATAAAACACAAAAAGGAAATAGACTGGAAAAAAACAGTAAGCACAACTTCTGGAGCCAATGAAAAACATGTCGCTGGTAAATATGTAATTAAAGTTAAGGAGAAAAGGGGTCAGAATAATATTTAAAGAAAACCAGGCATCTTTTCTTCAAATTTGATGAAGGCTTTGAATCTACAGGTCCAAGAATGCCAATTAACCCAAAGCACATGAAATATGAAGATACTTCTCCATAGTGCATTATAATCTAGAGAAGAGACAAATACAACATGCAGAAAAATGCAAATTAAGGACGGAGAAA
>NW_022295997.1:0-2735 GCF_002776525.5 Piliocolobus tephrosceles
TTTGTTTGTTTTTAATATTTAATAGTAGAAGTGGGGCCTCACTATGTTGCCCCAGGCTGGTCCCTAACTCCTGGCCTCAAATGATCCTCCCACCACAGCCTCCCAAAATGCTGGGATTACAGGCACGAGTCACCACACCCAGTTCAAAAAACATTCATTCTTTTTTAGGCATACATACGTAACTTCTTGAGATGAGGGTCATCCAAGTGTAAAATTGTTAAGTTATTCCTACATGTTGTTCAATGCTTCCAATTCTGGTATCTCATTTCAGCTCACAGTTTTTACTTTAGCCACTTATCAGCAAGAACCAAAGAGCTAATAACCCACTTTCTAGTGTACTGAATTACACTTGTATAAACAGTGTCCAATTTCTCTGTGTTATCTCTGTAATTTACTTTAAAATACTTCTGCAAAGATACAGTACTATAAATGTGCGTGTTGGTTACTTTAAGCTACATGTAGGGTAGCTGAATACTTTAATCAATAATTCATGGCCTAGGGGTGAATAGCAAGTATTTATCAGAAAGGTCTCCTCAGAGAAGGTTACAAGTGCTTCTGTATCCATGTTTCTGAAACACCTCAGATCTTATTACCTGAATGTCAAATATAGATTTTCACTGGTGAACTCAGTGTTTTGTTAATAACCGTAATGAAGTTTTTAAAAAGAAAACTCTCCTTGGTAAAATAGTGGTATTCAACACCTGTAAAATGGCTATAGTGACCGCATGAACAGTATTTAAGAAACCAGCAACTTAGACTCTAAACTGGTCCTATACTCAGCCATTGGTTCAGAGGATATCTGGTAGCTGAGGCTGTCGGTTACGAGTGTTGTTACTGAAATAATATTATTCATGCCTCCGAAGAATTTTTCTTTTTTTTTTTTTTGAGACGGAGTCTCGCTCTGCCGCCCAGGCTGGAGTGCAGTGGCCGGATCTCAGCTCACTGCAAGCTCCGCCTCCCGGGTTCCCGCCATTCTCCTGCCTCAGCCTCCCGAGTAGCTGGGACTACAGGCGCCGCCACCTCGCCCGGCTAGTTTTTTGTATTTTTTAGTAGAGACGGGGTTTCACCGTGTTAGCCAGGATGGTCTCGATCTCCTGACCTCGTGATCCGCCCGTCTCGGCCTCCCAAAGTGCTGGGATGACAGGCTTGAGCCACCGCGCCCGGCCCTCCGAAGAATTTTTCATGCTACTGCTCAAAGTGATTTACCAATTCAACATAATCCCTATCAAAAAACCCATTGCACTCTTCACAAAAATAGAAAAAGCAATCCTAAAATTTCTATGGTGTTGCAAAAGACCTCAAATAGCTAAGAAAATCCTGAGCAAAAAGAACAGAGCTGGAGACATCACACTACCTGATTTCAAATTTACTATAATGCTATAGTAATAAAAACACGGTGGTTCTAGCATAAAAACAGGCATATAGACCAACAGAACAGAATAGAGATTGCAGAAATCAATCCACATACAGCCACTTCATTTTCAACAAAGTTGCCAAGAACAATACATTAGGGAAGGACAGACTCCTTAATAAATGGTGCTGGGAAAAAGGTATCTCTATGAAGAAGATAGAAACTACATCTCTTTCACCATATAAAAAAATCAACTCAAAACTGATTAAATGCGGCCGGGCGCGGTGGCTCAAGCCTGTAATCCCAGCACTTTGGGAGGCCGAGACGGGCGGATCACGAGGTCAGGAGATCGAGACCATCCTGGCTAACACGGTGAAACCCCGTCTCTACTAAAAAATACAAAAAAACTAGCCGGGCGAGGTGGCGGCGCCTGTAGTCCCAGCTACTCCGGAGGCTGAGGCAGGAGAATGGCGGGAACCCGGGAGGCGGAGCTTGCAGTGAGCTGAGATCCGGCCACTGCACTCCAGTCTGGGCGACAGAGCGAGACTCCGCCTCAAAAAAAAAAAAAAAAAAAACTGATTAAATAGTTAAATGTAAAACATGAGACTATGAAACTATGTGAAGAAAAAATTGGGGAGTGATACAGGACATTGGTCTGGGCAAAGATTTTTGAATGTGTAAAACCTAAAAAACACAGGCAACAAATGCAAAAATAGACAAATTAGATTGCATCAAGCTAAAAAGCTTCTGTACAGGAAAGGAAACAACAAATACAGTGAAGAGACAACCTGCATAAGGGGAGAAAATATTTGCAAACTATCCTTCTAACAAGCTATTCATAACCAAAACATATAAGGAACTCAACTCAGCAAATCAAATAATTCAATTCAACAATGGGCCAAGTCTGGACACGGTAACTCACACCTGTAATCACAGCACTTTGGGAGGCCGAGGAGGGCAGATCATTTGAGGTCAGGAGTTCGAGATCAGCCTGACCAACATGGTGAAACCGCGTCTCTACTAAAAATCCAAAAAAAAATTAGCTTGGCGTGGTGGCGCATGCCTGTAATCCCAGCTACCAGGGAAGCTGAGGCAGGAGAGTCGCTTGAACCCGGGAGATGTAGGTTGTAATGAGCCGAGATCACACCACTGCACATCAGCCTGAGCAACAGAGTGACTCCGTCTCAAAAACAAAAACAAACAAGCAAACAAAAGACAAAAAGTCCCAATAGACATTTCTCAAAATAAGGTATACAAATGGCCAACAGGTATATGAAAAAATGTTCAGCATCACTAATCATCAAGGAAATATGAATCAAAACCACAATGAGATAATATCACTCAAGTTGGAGTGACTGTTATCCAAAAAGACCAAAAAAAAAAA
>NW_022295998.1:0-12386 GCF_002776525.5 Piliocolobus tephrosceles
GCCTCAACTTGCTCCCAAATATCCCTTTGCAGATTCCACGAAAACAGTGTTAGCAAACTGCTCCATGAATAGAAAGGTGTAACTCTGTGAGATGAATTCACAAATCACCAAGCAGTTTCTCAGAAAGTTTCCTTCTAGTTTTTGTCTGAGGATATTTCCTTTGTCACCATCAGTCTCAACGCACTCCAAAATATCCCATTCCAGATTCCATGAAAACAGTGTTAGCAAACTAGTCAATGAAAAGAACAGTGTAACTCTGTGAGGTGAATTCACACATCACAAATAACTTTCTCAGAAAGCTTCTTTCTATATTTTATCTGAGGATATTTCCTTTGTCACCATAGGCTTCAATGTGATCCAAAATATCCCTTCTCAGAAACCCCAGAAACAGTTTCTATCAAACTGATTCACAAATAGAATCATGTAACTCTGTGAAATGAATTCAAAAATCACAAAGCAGTTTCTCAGAATGTTTCTTTATCGTATTTGTCTGAGGATATTTACTTTTTCACAATTATTTTCAATGCATTCCGAAATATCCCATTGCAGATTCCAAGTAAACAGCGTTAGCAAACAACACAATGAAAAGAACAGAGTAACTCTGTGTGATGAATTGACACATCAGAAGACAGTTTCTCAGAAAACTTCTTTTTGGTTTTTGTCTGAGGATATTTCCTTTGTCACCATAGACTTCAAAGAGCTCCCAAACATCCTATTGCAGATTCCACGACAACAGTGTTATCAAATCGCTCAATTGAAAAAATGGTGTAACTCTCTGAGATGAAATCACATCAAAAAGAAGTTTCTCAGAAAGCTCCTTTCTAACTTTTATCTTAGGATATTTCCTTTTTCACACTAGGCCTCAATGCATCCCAATTATTCTTTGGAGATTCCACAAAAACAGTGTTAGCAGAATGCTCCATGAATAGAATGGTGTAACTCTGTGAGATGAATTCACACATCACAAGTAACTCTCTCAAAAAGCTTATTTATAGTTTTTATCTGAGGAAATTTCCTTAGTCACCATAGTCTTCAATTCAATCCAAAATATCCCTTCACATATTCCCAAAAACAATGCTACTGAACTTATCCATGAATAGAATCATGTAACTCCATGAGATGAATTAAGAAATCACAAAGTTGTATCTCAGAAAACTTCTTTTAGGTTGTTATCTGATTATATTTTCTTTGCCACCCTAGGCACAAAGTACTTCCGAATATCCTATTGCAGAATCCACAAAACCAGAGCTATCAAACTGCTCCATTAATAGAATGGTGTAACTGTGTGAGATGAATTCACACATCACAAAGAACATTCTCAAAAAGCTTCGTTCTAGATTTTATCTGAGGATATATCCTTTGTCACAATAGGTTTCAATGTGATCCAAAATATTCTCTCAGATTCCTCAGAAACAGTTCTACCAAACTGATACATGAAAAGAATCGTGTAACTCTGTGAAATGAATTAACACTCTACAAAGTGGCCTCTCAGAAAGCTTCTTTCTAGATTTTATCTGAGGATGTTTTCTTCATCACCATAGGCTTCAATGCGATCCAAAATATTCCTTCTCGGATTCCCCCAAAACAGTGCTACCAAACTGCTCCATGAAAAAAATCCTGTAAATCTGTGAGATGAATTCACAAATCACAAAGAAATTTCTCAGTAATCTTCTTTCTAGTTTTTGTCTGAGTATATTTCTTTTTTCACTATTGGCTTCAATGAGATCCCAAATATCCCTTTGCAGATTCCTTGAAAACAGTGTTACCAGAATGCTCCATAAAAAGAAAGGTGCAACTCTGTGAGGTGAATTCAGTAATCAAAAAGAACTTCTCAGAAAACTTCATTATAGTTTTAATCTGAGGATATTTAATTTGTCACCAAAGGCTTCAATGCGATCCAAAATATCCCTTCTCAGATTCCCTAAAAACAATGCTACCAATTTGCTCCTGAACAGAATCGTGTAACTCTGTGAGATGAATTCACAAATCACAAAGCAGTTTCTCAGAAAGTACCTTTGTAATTTTTTTCTGAGGATATTTCGTTTTCCACACTGTCAATGCACTCTGAAATACCTCATTGCAGATTCCAAGATAACAGTATTAACCAACTGCTCAATGAAAGGAAGAATGAAACTCGGTGAATTGAATTCACACATGACAAAGCAGTTTCTCCAAAAGATTCTTATTGGTTTTTCTCTGAGGATAACTTATTTGTCTTCATGGGCTTCATTGCATTCACAAATATCCTATTGCAGAACCCACGAAAACAGTGTTAACAATCTGCTCAATGAAAAGTATGGTGTAACTCTATGAGATGAATTCACACATCACAAAGCAGTTTCTCAGAAAGCTTCTTTTTGGTTTTCCTATGAGGATATTTCTTTTTTCACCATAGGCCTCAATGCGCTCGCAAATATCCCTTTCCAGATTCCATGAAAACTGTGCTAGCAAACTACTCCAGGAAAAGAATCATGTAACTCTGTGAGAGGAATTAACACAGCTGAAAGTTGTTGTTCAGGAAGCTTCTTTCTAGTTTTTACATGAGGATATTTCCTTTGTCACCGTAAGCTTTGATGGGCTCCTAAATATCCCATTGCATATTCCAAGAATATAGTGTTAGCAAACTACTCAATGAAAAGAACAGTGTAACTCTCTTTTATGAATTCACATATCACAAAGCAGTTTCTCAGGAATCTTCTTTCTAGTTTTCATCTGACAATATTTCCTTTTTCACCATAGGTCTCAAGGCAAACCCAAATATAACTTTGCGGATTCCACAAAAACAGCGGTAGCAAGCTGTTCCATGAAAAGAAAGGTGTAACTCTGTGAGATGAATTCACACATCACAAGAATTTTCTCAGAAATCTTCTTTTTAGTTTTTATCTGAGGATATATCCTTTGTCACCATAGGCTTCAATGTGCTCCCAAATATCTTATTGCAGATTCCACAAAGACAGTGTTACCAAAGTGCTCAATGAAATGAATGGTGTCAGTCTGTTAGATGAATTCAAACATCACAAAGCAGTTTCTCAGAAAGATCCTTTTTGTTTTTTCATGAGGATATTTCCTTTTTCACTATAGGCCTCAGTGATCTCCCATATATCCCTTTGCAGATTCCACGAAAACTGTGTTAGCAAACTGCCCCATGAAAGCAAAAGTGTAACTCTGTGAGATGAACTCACTCATCTCAAATAACTTTCTCAGATTAATTCTTTCTAGTTTTTATCTGAGGATGTGTCCTTTGTCACCATATGCTTCAATGCAATCCCAAATATCCTTTCTCAGATTTCCCAAAATAGTGCAACCAAACTGATCCATGAAAAGAATCGTGTAACTCTGTGAGATGAATTAACGCATCACAAAGCAGTTGCTCAGGAAGCTTTTTTCTAGTTTTCTTGTGAGGGTATTTCCTTTGACACCATAAGTTTCAATGCACTCTGAAATATCCCATTGCAGATTCCAAGAAATCAGTGATAGCCAACTCCTCAATGAAAAGAGCAGTGTAACTCTTTGACATGAATTCATACTTCACAAAGTAGTTTCTCAGAACGCTTTTTTCTACTTTGTGTCTGAGGATATTTCATTTCTCACAATAAGCTTCAATGCACTCCAAAATATGCCATTGTAGGTTCCTAGAAAAGAGTTTTAGCATACTGCCTCATGAAAAGAACAGTGTAACTCTCTGCGTTGAATTCACACATCACAAAGCAATTTCTCAGAAAGCTTCCTTCTAGTTTTTCTATGAGGATATTTCCTTTTATGCTATAGGCCTCAAAAAGCTCCCAAGTATCCCTTTGCAGATTCCACAAAAACGGTTTCAGCAAACTGCTCCAAGAAAAGAATCGGGCTATTCTGTGAGATGAATACATACCTAACAAAGCACTATCTCAGAAATCTACTTTCTAGTTTTTTATCTGAGGATATTTCCTTTTTCAAAATAGGTTTCTATGCGATCCAAATTATCATTTCTCAGATTCCACAAAAACAGTGCTACTAAACAACTCAATGAAAATAATGGTGTAACTCTGTGAGATGAATTCACAAATTTCAAAGCAGTTTCTCAGAAAGTTTCTTTCTAGTTTTTATCTAAAAATATTTCCTTTTTCACCATAGGCCTCAATGTGCTCTCAAATATACCTTTGCAGATTAGACAAAAACAATGTTAGTAAATTGCTTTATGAAAAGAAAGGTCTAAATCTGTGACATGAATTCACACATCACAAAGCAGTTTTTCAGAAATCTTCTATCTAATTTTTATCTGAGAATGTTTCCTTTTCAATCATATTTCTCACTGCACTCCCAAATATCCCATTGCAGTTTCCATTACAAAAGTGTTAGCAAACTTCTCAATGAAAAGAAAGGTGCAACTCTGTGAGATGGAAACACGCATCACAAAGCAGTTTCACAGAACGCTTCTTTTTGGTCATTATCTGGGGATATTTCCTTTGTCACCGTAAGCTTCAATGCAATCCAAAATATCCTATTGCTGATTGCACGGAAACAGTGTTAGCAAACTGCACAATGGAAAGGAGACCATAACTTTGTGAGATAGGTTCACACATCAGACATCAGAAAGCATTTTCTCACAATGTTCTTTTTGTTTTTTATGTGAGGATATTTCCTTTGACATCATAGGCTTCAATGCAATACCAAATATCCCTTCTCAGATTTCCCCAAAACAGTGCTACCAAACTGATCCATGAAAAGAAAGGTATAACTCTGTGAGATAAATTCACACATCCAAAGCAGTTTCTCAGAATATTTCTTTTCATTTTTATCTGAGGATATATCCTTTGTCACCATATGGTCCAATGTGCTCCCAAATATCCAAATGCACATTCCAATAAGCTTCAATGCAATCCAAAATATCCTATAGCAGATTGCACGAAAACAGTGTTAGCAAACTGCACATTGAAAAGGACACCGTAACTCTGTGAGTTAGGCTTCAATGCGATCCAAAATATCCCTTCTCAGATTCCTAAAAAACAGTGCTACCAAACTGTTCCAAGAAAACAATCATATAACTCTGAGAGATGAATTCACACAGCACAAAATGGATTCCCAGAAAACTTCTTTCTAGTTTCTTTATGAGAGTATTTCCTTTGTCACCATAAGCTTAAAGTGTGCTCCAAAATATCCCATTGTATATTCAAAGAAAACAGTGTTAGCAAACTGTTGAATAAAAAGAACAATGTATTTCTCTGAGATGAATTCACACATCAGAAAGAATGTTCTTAGAAAGCTTCTGAGGACATTTCTGTTGTCACCATAGGCTTCAAGGCAATCCAAAATATCACTTCTCAGGTTCCCCAAAAAGAGTGCTAACAAACTGCTCCATGAGAAGAAAGGTGTTACACTGTGAGATAAATTCACATATCAGAAAACAGTTTCTCAGAAAGCTTATTTCTAGATTTTTCTGGGGATATTTCCTTTGTCAATATAAGCATCAATGTGCTTTGAAACATCCCATTGTGGATTTCAAGTAAACAGTGTTAGCAAGTTCCACAATGAAAAGAACAGTGCAAATCTGTGAGATGAAATCACACATCACAAAGCAGTTTCTCAGAAGGAATCCTTTTGGTTTTTATCTCAGGATATACCCTTTGTCAACAAAGGCTTTGATACACTCCCAAATATCCTATTGCATATCCCACAAAAACAGTGTTATCAAACTGCTCAATGAAGAGAATGATGTAACTCTGTCAGATGAACTTACACATCACAAAGCAGTTTCACAGAAAGCTTCTTTCTAGTTTTTATCTCAGGATATTTGCTTTGTCACCAGAGGCTTCAATGTGCTCCAAAATATCCTAATGCAGATTCCACGGAAATAGTGTTATCAAACTACTCAATGAAAAGAATGGTGTAACTCTGTAAGATAGGTTCACACATCACTAAGCAGTTTTTCAGAGAGATGCTTTCTAGTTTTCAGAGAGGATATTTCCTATTTCACCATAGACCTCAATGCACTCCCAAATATCCCTTTGCAGATTCCATGCAAACAGTGTAAGCAAACTGCTAAATGAAAAGAAAGGGGTAACTCTGGAAATGAATTCACAGATCACAAAGAACTTTCTCAGAAAGCTTCTTTCTCATTTTTATCTGAGGATATTTCCTTTGTAACCATGGGCTTCAATGCATACCAAAATATCCTATTGCAGATTTTATGCAAACTCTGTTAAAAAACTGCTGCAGGGAAAGAATCGTGTAACTCTGTGAGATGAATTCACACCTCACAAAGCAGTTTCTCAGAAATCTTCTTTTTAATTTTTATCTGAGAATATTTCCTTTGTCACCATTGGCTTCAATGTGCTCCAAAATATCCTATTGCAGATTCTGTGAAACCAGTGTTATGAATATGCTCAACATAAAGAATGGTGCAACTATGTAAGATGAATTTACATGTCACAAAGCAGTTTCTCAGAAAGCTTCTTTCTAGTTTTTATCTGATTATATTTCCTTTTTCACTATAGGCCTCAATGCACTCCCAAATATCCCTTTGCAGATTCTATGAAAGCAGTGTTAGCAAACTGCTCCATGAAAAGAAAGGTGTAACTCTGTGAGATGAATTCACATATCACAAAGAACTTTCTCAGACAGCTTCTTTCTAGTTTTTATCTGAAGATATTTATTTGGTCACCATAGGTTTCAATGCGTTCCAAATTATCCCTTCTCAGATACCCCAAAAACACTGCTGCAAACTGATCCATGAAAAGGATTGTGTAACTCTTTGAGATGAATTAACACATCACACAGCAGTTTCTCAGACAGCTTCTTTCTAGTTTTTATATGAGGATATTTCCATTGTCACCGTAAGCTTCAATACATTCCTAAATATCCCATTGCGGATTCCCAGAAAACAGTGTTAGCACATTTCTCAATGAAAAGAACAGTGTAACTCTGTGAGATAAATTCACAATCATAAAGCAGTTTCTCAGAAAACTTGTTTTTGGTTTTTATCTGAAGGTATTTCCTCTGTCACTATAGCCTTCAATGCACTCCTAAATATCCTATTGCAGATCCCTCGAAAGCATTGTTATCAAACTGCTCAATGAAAACACCAGTGTACCTCTGTGAGATGAATTCACCCATCCAAAACTAGTTTCACATAAAGCTTCTTTCTAGTTTAAATATGAGAATATTTCCTTTTTCACCATAGGCTTCAATGTGCTCCCAAATAACTCCTCTCAGATACCACAAAAACAGGGATGCCAAACTTCTCAATCAACAAAAACGTTATACTATGAGATGAATATAGACATCACAAAACCATTTCTCTAAAAGCTTCTCCAAAGTTTTAATCTGAAGTTATTTCCTTTTTCACTGTAGGCCTCTGGGAGCTCCAGAATATCCCTTTGCAGATTCCATAAAAATGGTGTTACCAAACTGCTCAAAAAGAAGAAAGGTGTAACTGTGTCTGATGAATTCACCCATCACAAAGAAATTTCTCTGACAGCTCCTTTCTAGTTTTTATCTGTGTGTGTTTACTTTGCCACATTCAGCCTCAAAGGGCTCCCTAATATCACTTCTCAGACACCACAAAAACAGTGATGAAAAACTGCTCAATCAAAAAAATGGTTTTATCATTATGAGGTGAATACATCCATCACAAAACAGTTATTCAAAAACCTTCTCTCCAGTTTTGATCTGAAAATATTTCCTTTTTCATCATAGACCTCTATGACATCCAAAAAAATCCCTTTTAGATTCCCCAAAAACAGCACTACCAAACTGCTCAGTGAAAAGAAAGGTGTAACTCTGGATGATGCATTCACCCTTCACAAAGGAGTTTCTCAGAAAGCTTCTTTCTAGTTTGTATATGAGGATATTTCCTTTGTCACCATAAGCTTCAATGCACTCCGAAATATCTGATTGCAGATTCTAAGAAAACTGTGTAAACAAATTGCTAAATGAAAAGAACAGTGTAACTCTGTGAGTGAATTCACATATCACAAATCAGTTTCCTGAAATCTTGTCTCTGGTTTTAATCTGAGGATAATTCCTTTTTCACCATAGGCCTCAAAGCACTCCCAAATATCCCTTTGCAGATTCCACAAAAACAGGGTTAGCAAAATGTTCCTTGGAAATAAAGGTGTAACTCTCTGAATGAATTCACACATCACTAAGCCCTTTCTCAGAAAGCTTCTTTCCAGTTTTTTTCTGAGGATATTTCCTTTGTCACCATAGGCTTCAATGCGATCCGAAATTTTTCTTCTCAGATTTCCCAAAAACAGTGCTACCAAACTGCTACATGAAAAGAATCGTGTAAGTCTGTGAGATGAATTCACAAATCACAAAGCAGTTTCTCAGAATTCTTCCTTTTAGCTTTTGTCTGAGGGTATTTTCTTTTGCACAATAGGCCTCAAGACACTCGCGAATATCACTTTGGAGATTCCATGAAAACAGTGTTAGCAAAATGCTCCATGAATAGAAATGCATAAATCTGTGAGATGAACTCACATATCACAAAGCAATTTCTGAGAAAGCTTCTTTTTGTTTTTTGTCTGGGGATATTTCCTTTGTCACCACAGGCTTCAATGCAGTCCCAATTATCCTGAGAAGATCCCAAGAAAACAGTGTTATCAAACTGCTCAATGGAAACAGCAGTGTATCTCTGTGAGACGAATTCACACATCCAAAATCAGTTTCTCAGAAAGCTTCTTTCCAATTTTTATCTGAGGATATTTCCTTTTTCACCATAGGACTCAATGCTCTCCCATATATCATTTTTCAGATTCCACCAAAACAACGTATGCAAACTGCTCCATGAAAAGAAAGATGTAACCCTGAGATATGAATTCACACATCACAAAGAAGTTTCTCAGAAAGTTTCTTTCTAGATTTTATATGAGGATATTTCCTTTGTCACCATAGACTTCAATGCAATCCGAAACTTTGCTTCTCAGATTCCCCAAAAACAGTGCTACCAAGTTGCTCCATGAAAAGAAAGGTGTAACTCTGTGATATTATTTCATAAATCACAAACCAATTTCTCAGAAAGCGTCTTTCTATTTTTTGTCGAAGTATATTTCCTTTTTCACCATTTGCCTCACTGCGCTCCCGAATATCCCTTTGCATATTTCACGAAAATAGTTTTAGGAAACTGTTCCATGAGAAGAAAGGTGTAAATCTGTGAGACAAATTCACACATCACAAAGCAGTTTCTTGGAAAGCTTCTTTTTGGTTTTTGTCTGCGGATATTTCCTTTGTCACCATAGGCTTCAATGCACACCAAATATCCCTTCTCAGACAAGACAAAAAGTGTGATTCCAAAGTCCTCCCTCAACAGAAACGTTTAGGAAATGAGAGGAATGGACACATCAGAAAGGATTTCCCCTGAAAGTTTCTCTCCAGTTTTTACCTGGAGAATTTTTTTCACCTTAGGCCTTTATGTGCCCAAATATCTCTTTGCAGATTCCATAAAAACAAGCCTTACCAAACTGCTCAAAGAAAATAAAGGTGTAACTCTGTGTGACGAATTCACCAATCAAAAGGAAATTTCTCAGAAAGCTTCTTTCTAGTTTTTTTCTCAGAATATTTCCTTTCCCACCATCGGCTTCCATGGACTCCCAGATATCCCTTCTGACACCACCAAAACAGTGAGGCCAAACTGCTCTCTCAAAGGTTTTTTCAAAAGGTCAACAAAATTGACAGACCGCTAGCAAGACTAATAAAGAAGAAAAGAGAGAGGAATCAAATAGACGCAATAAAAAATGATAAAGGGGATATCACCACCGACCCCACAGAAATACAAACTACCATCAGAGAATACTATAAACACCTCTACGCAAATCAACTAGAAAATCTAGAAGAAATGGATAATTTCCTGGACACGTACACTCTCCCAAGACTAAACCAGGAAGAAGTTGAATCCCTGAATAGACCAATAGCAGCCTCTGAAATTGAGGCAACAATTAATAGCCTACCCACCAAAAAACTCCAGGACCAGATGGATTCACAGCTGAATTCTACCAGAGGTACAAGGAGGAGCTGGTACCATTCCTTCTGAAACTATTCCAATCAATAGAAAAAGAGGGAATCCTCCCTAACTCATTTTATGAGGCCAACATCATCCTGATACCAAAGCCTGGCAAAGACACAACAAAAAAAGAGAATTTTAGACCAATATCCCTGATGAACATCGATGCAAAAATCCTAAATAAAATACTGGCAAACCGGATTCAGCAGCACATCAAAAAGCTTATCCACCATGATCAAGTGGGCTTCATCCCTGGGATGCAAGACTGGTTCAACATTCGCAAATCAAAAATCATAATGCAGCATATAAACAGAACCAAAGACAAGAACCACATGATTATCTCAATAGATGCAGAAAAGGCTTTTGACGAAATTCAACAGCCCTTCATGCTAAAAACGCTCAACAAATTCGGTATTGATGAAACGTACCTCAAAATAATAAGAGCTATTTATGACAAACCCACAGCTAATATCATGCTGAATGGGCAAAAACTGGAAAAATTCCCTTTGAAAACTGGCACAAGACAGGGATGCCCTCTCTCACCACTCCTATTCAACATAATGTTGGAAGTTCTGGCTAGGTCAATCAGGCAAGAGAAAGAAATCAAGGGTATTCAGTTAGGAAAAGAAGAAATCAAATTGTCCCTGTTTGCAGATGACATGATTGTATATTTAGAAAACCCCATTGTCTCAGCTCAAAATCTCCTTAAGCTGATAAGCAACTTCAGCAAAGTCTCAGGATACAAAATTAATGTGCAAAAACCACAAGCATTCTTATACACCAGTAACAGACAAGCAGAGAGCCAAATCAGGAATAAACTTCCATTCACAATTGCTTCAAAGAGAAGAAAATACTTAGGAATCCAACTTACAAGGGATGTAAAGGACCCCTTCAAGGAGAACTACAAACCACTGCTCAGTGAAATAAAAGAGGACACGAATAAATGGAAGAACATACCATGCTCATGGATAGGAAGAATCAATATCATGAAAATGGCCATACTGCCCAAGGTTATTTATAGATTCAATTCCATCCCCATCAAGCTACCAATGAGTTTCTTCACAGAATTGGAAAAAACTGCTTTACAGTTCATATGGAACCAAAAAGGAGCCCGCATTGCCAAGACAATCCTAAGTCAAAAGGACAAAGCTGGAGGCGTCACACTACCTGACTTCTACACTATACTACAAGGCTACAGTAACCAAAACTATACTACAAGGCTACAGTAACCAAAACTATACTACAAGGCTACAGTAACCAAAACAGCATGGTAGTGGTACCAAAACAGAGATATAGACCAATGGAACAGAACAGAGTCCTCAGAAATAATACCACACATCTACAGCCATCTGATCTTTGACAAACCTGAGAGAAACAAGAAATGGGGAAAGGATTCCCTATTTAATAAATGGTGCTGGGGAAATTGGCTAGCCATAAGTAGAAAGCTGAAACTGGATCCTTTCCTTACTCCTTATACGAAGATTAATTCAAGATGGTTTAGAGACTTAAATGTTATACCTAATACCATAAAAACCCTAGAAGAAAATCTAGGTAGTACCATTCAGGACATAGGCATGGGCAAGGACTTCATGTCTAAAACACGAAAAGCAATGGCAGCAAAAGCCAAAATTGACAAATGGGATCTCATTAAACTAAAGAGCTTCTGCACAGCAAAAGAAACTACCATCAGAGTGAACAGGCAACCTACAGAATGGGAGAAAATTTTTGCAATCTACTCATCTGACAAAGGGCTAATATCCAGAATCTACAAAGAACTCAAACAAATTTACAAGAAAAAAAACAAACAACCCCATCAAAAAGTGGGCAAAGGATATGAACAGACATTTCTCAAAAGAAGACATTCATACAGCCAACAGACACATGAAAAAATGCTCATCATCACTCGCCATCAGAGAAATGCAAATCAAAACCACAATGAGATACCATCTCACACCAGTTAGAATGGCAATCATTAAAAAAATCAGGAAACAACAGGTGTTGGAGAGGATGTGGAGAAATAGGAACACTTTTACACTGTTGGTGGGATTGTAAACTAGTTCAACCATTATGGAAAACAGTATGGCGATTCCTCAAGGATCAAGAACTAGATGTACCATATGACCCAGCAATCCCACTACTGGGTATATACCCAAAGGATTATAAATTATTCTACTACAAAGACACATGCACACGTATGTTTATTGCGGCACTATTCACAATAGCAAAGACTTGGAATCAACCCAAATGTCCATCAGTGACAGACTGGATTAAGAAAATGTGGCACATATACACCATGGAATACTATGCAGCCATAAAAAAGGATGAGTTTGCGTCCTTTGTAGGGACATGGATGCAGCTGGAAACCATCATTCTTAGCAAACTATCACAAGAAGAGAAAACCAAACAC
>NW_022296000.1:0-9795 GCF_002776525.5 Piliocolobus tephrosceles
GCTACTACATACCTGTATCAAAGGCGTACTGTTTTGATTGTCACAAATGTCAGTCTGGCATTTTCTGCTCAGCAGGAGAGTGACCACTTCCACACAGGCATTAGCACAGGCCAAATGTAGAGCAGGTCTATGAGAGTAAGAGGACTTTTTAGGAAACTGTAGTGCAATATCTCAAAACACACAATAATTCACATAATTGTAAACACTGAAGAGCATGTTTTTCCTCTGCCTTGAAAACAAATACTTTTTCTTGAGTAAGGTACAATATGTATTAGTTCTTGTTGTTCACTGCCTTAATGAAAACAGCAGCATATTTGAATAGAAAGAGCTCAGTCTTTGGATTCAGTTCAACTAGGGCTTGAGTCCTACGTTAAACTGTCATTTACCAGGTATTGCTTAGCCTTTTTTTGAGACGGAGTCTCGCTGTGTCGCCCAGGCTGGAGTGCAGTGGCGCGATCTTGGCTCACTGCAACCTCCGCCTCCTGGGTTCATGCCATTCTCCCAACTCAGCCTCCGAGTAGCTGGGACTACAGGCGCCCGCCACCACACCCGGCTAGTTTTTTGTATTTTTAGTAGAGACGGGGTTTCACCATGTTAGCCAGGATGGTCTCGATCTCCTGACCTTGTGATCCACCCGCCTCGGCCTCCCAAAGTCCTGGGATTACAGGTTTGAGCCACCGCCCCCGGCCGACCCTTCTTAAAGGTAAGGTCAGTGGGGCTCAGAAAGGTGAAGTAATTTGCCCAAGGTCACAGCTGGTCAGGGCTGCCCAATGTCTAGTGGGGACCTAGGATGTCACTACCCACAGCCAAAAGTATTGGAATGGAAGCATCCTGCCTCCTCTTCTGACACCTCCTTGCCACGACAAGCCCACCCAGCCAGAGACGTGGTTTGTCCACGAGCACACTCAACTCCTGTTGCTGCTTCTTGGGGAGGGGACAGCAGAGACCTGCTCTCCAGCCTGCCCTCACTCTCTCCAGGGGACTCCAGACACAAATGCTCCGCCTTTTGCCATGCCTCAGTTTACGCATCTCTGAAGTGGGAAAGGGCTGGGCATGGTGGCTCACACCTGTAATCCCAGCACTTTGGGAGGCTGAGGCAGGAGGATCACTTGAGCCCAGGAGTTTGAAACCAGCCTTAGCAACATAGTGAGACCCCATTTTTATTTTAAAAAAATAAAAAAAAAAATGAAGTGAGAAAGACCCTGCCTGCCCGGCCTTTCTCAAAGGATTACTGCCAGTCAGAGATGCAGGGGAAAGGGCTTGTGAACTGTAAGCCCTGTGTGGCCCTGGGGGCGGCGACATTGGCAGCAGTGTCACATACGTCCACCTGCACCCCAAATGCACACCATCTCAGCTTCCCGAGGGCAGATGCTCACTTCCTGTCTCGGGGAGAGATAACCGACCCTCAAGGTTCCCCACCAGACATCTCAGGTCCAGGGAGAGTCCTTGAGCTAGAGGTAGCCATGGGCCGCAACAGTGCATACAGCCACACACACCACAGTGTGCCACATGTCAGCCCCACCCAGCAGTACAGAGAGCCCATGTTAGAGGACACGGTGCGGACAGTCACGTCCAGCAGCAAACACAATCATACATCTATGCACAAGGTCACCCACAGCACTGAGCACCTTCCAGGACACACTGACAAAGCAGGAGCAGCCCAGCGGCGTGATGACCCAGTGTCCTTCCCAGCCCCTGGGCTAGTGAAGGAGCAGCAGACAGCCCCTTCCCTTTGTCTCTCCTTAGGCCCCCCACCATCCCCACTGTGCCCCTCCTGGCTGACTTCTCTGACTGTATTATCAGCTCCCACAGCAGGGCTGAGGCCCCCAGCTTTCAGGACGCTCCTCCCTGCCTGTGTCACAGAGTGAGGACCCTCTCTTTTCCTAAAGGGGTCCATCCCACCTCTACCCCCTCCCCCAACACACACATTCCTTCCTTCCTGTTGCTTGGAAGCCCAGGGATTGCCTGCTCAGGGCAGGGCAGCTGTGCAGGCTGGAGGGGATTTGGTGGGGGAGGAGGGAGGGACGACAGCAAGTGCCTTGCAGCCTCACTGGAACATCAGAGCAAAAAGCCGGGGCCCCTGCATGGGTCGTGGAGAGAAGGGTAGGGGGACAAGTCAAGTGCCTGGGCTTCCCTGTCCTGGAAGCTGCAAACCCCAACCACCCAGCTGGCTAGATTTGGGCCGGGACGCTCAAGCCTCATTCTCCACAGGTCCTGGCTGGCCCCAGTAAGGCCTCTTCACTCCTGCTCGCTGCCACCAGTCCCCTCACCCCTCTCCAGTCCCCAAGATTAGCGGGCAGCACTGGAATCTCTGTGTTCAGAGAGATTCCTCTCTTTCAGACCAATCCTTGGTGGAGATGGAAGACACAGCGCCCTGGCCAGGAAGCAAAGAAGGAGAGGACGCACATTCTTTGAGGGGGGCGTCCCAGAGCCTGTTGGTGCCCTTTTGGGTCATGCCAAGGGGCACTATCACATCCTCACGAGACACACAGGAGATGAGTTCTATCACCCCCCACTTCACAAGACGAAACTGAGGTTCAGAAAGTGAAGTAATGCGCCTAAGGTCATGTTCAGCCACAGGGGAGAAAGCACACAGATTCCCAGGATTAGAAGTCCTCTGACCCCACCTTGCATCTCCTCTGGGGTGGGACATTCCAGTCCCCACACGGGTAGGAGTGCTGCCTGCCCCGGCTACAGTCAGCCCCTCCTGAGCCCTGGCCCAAGGGAAAGGTCCCACCACCTGCTGGGGAATCAGCGCTGCTAAGGGGCGTGTCTGCAGCTGCCCCTAAGAATGGGACTGGAATGTCCCAGCTCCAAAAGAGGGGGTAGTAGGCAAGGGGGGCCCAGAGAGGGGTTTGGAGAGGCTGGCCCACCCCATCCCCTCTGTGACAGACACTTGAGGCAGAGATCAGGGGCTAAAGCCTGCAGAACTGGTGCTTATAGTCCTTCACAGCTGTACCACACTCTACAATTTTTTATCAGTCCTTCTATTTCATTAGCTCATTTCATCTCCACCATAGCCTGGTGGGGGCAAACAGAACAGTAATTACCCTCACTCCATTTTACAGATCGGTAAACTGAGGCCTAGGAAGGTGAGGTGAGTTGTCCAAGATCCCACAGTGAGAAGCAATCTCAACTCCCTGGACAAGGTCCTCTCTACCTTAGCAGGTTATCCTAAACCAGGGGTCACAGGTTCTCCTCCATGGGCACACACTGCTCTGTATGTATTGCATGTATGTCTGCCCCAGCCTTCACGCCAGTTTCTCCCAAGGACACCTGCAACCAGGCTGCTCTGGATTACGGTCCACCGGGCCTGGAATCCCTCCTGCTGCCCCCCAGGTCAGGAAGAAATAGAGGAAACCTGCCTCATGGGGACTCCAAGTCCCTGTGCTAGCTCTAGCTCTAGAGGCGGTGGCAGAAGCAGGCTGGCCGCATTCATTGACAGTCTCGCACATGCACACCCACACGCTGCCAGCCGGTAGAGAAGCCCTGCCTGGGAGGGCCCTGGGAGGAGGCTGATCACCGCACCCAGGATGGCCTCCTGCGTCCGCTCCCTCCCGAGGACAGCCAGGCCCAATCTGTTCCTATGTAGTTGGGGTCAGGGGGTGGCCCAGTAGGAGACAACGGATCTCAGTTCTCTTTCTGGATACAGTCAGGGCCCTGATTTCGGCTCGGCCCCAGGCCAGCCCTCACTTTAGCCAAAGGCTGTGGCTAGGACTGGATCGGGTGCTCTGGCGGTCAAGACCTAGGAATGTCCCCTACCCGCAGACCCGCAGCTGCAGCCCGGTGGACCGGGAATACCTCCTTTATAGGAGGTGTGGGAGGAGGCGAGAGATCTCATGAAGAAGTCAGAGAGGCAAAAGAGGTTGGCATCCCCATGGAATTTGTCTCAGGAAAGCAGGGGTGAAGGCGAGGGCTCCCCAGAGCTGCGTGAGGTCCCCGAGCTACCTGGGGGGCGGGGTGGGAGGCGCGTCTCCTCCTGGCCCCTCCCTGGGGCCTGCCGGGAGCTGCTGGGCAGGGGGGCGGAGGCCGAGGTCAGACTCCGGCACCAAGGACGCCTGCCCCACCCAGCCGTGGCGCAGGGGTCCGGCGCGCTGCTCCCAGGAAAGCGCGTTTGCAGGGGTTGAGGAGAGCAAGGTAGCCTACCGCCTGCCCCTCCAGCGGAGCCTCAGGGTCGGTCCCCGATCCGGCGCCTCGGTGACGGGGAGCAGGGGACACCTGGGCGCGCGCCGCACCTTGCCACCCCCGCCCATCTCTCAAACGGAAGCCTCGGCCAGCGGGGCAGCAGCTTTGCCAAGGACGCCAGAAAACCGTACCTTGGCGACCCGCCCCAACCCCTCTCCACCCCCCGAGTCCCGCCCGGGTCCCCAGCCCCTCGCGCGCCCCACTTACCATGCTGGCGACGCGCTCGCCGGCCCGCGGCTCTGCAGCCCTCGCGCGTCGCAGCTCCCCTGCTCGGATTTGAACCCTCCTGCAAGGCGCCGGCTCGGGCCGGGACTGCGAGCCGGGTCGGAGCCGCGGAGCGGCAGGCGCCGGGAAAACGCGGGCGGGCGCCGGCGCCGGATTGGCGAGGGACGGACGCGCTCCGCGGCGCTCGATCGCCTGCCCCAAAGGCGGAGGGAAAACCCGGCCTGACTCACCTGCGCGCGGCGAGCCCACAGCCCGGCCCCGGCCCCCGGATGTAGGGGGCGGGGCCGCCTACCAGCGAGCGAACCTGGGTCCCGCCCGGCCCCGACCGCGCCCCCGGCCCCGACCCGCCAAGGCGCCGCATGGCGGTGGCCGGGGGAAGCTGGGCCGGCTGCACCTCGCGTCGCTGCCTCCCTGAGCGCCCCAGCTCGGACCCGAGGGGTGGGCAGCCCCAAGCACGGCCCACGTCCCAGAGGGCGCACAGCCAGCCGGCTCCTCCTCCCCCGCCGTTTGCCTCGCCCGCCTCCTCTAAGGGAGAGGCGCGTGAGGTCCCTCACCTCCCTAATTGTAGCCGCCTCCTCTCCGGAAAATATGATTTCCCCTCTTTGGGGCTGAACCACAGTAGCTGAACCACGGTAGTACTTTGAGAAGTGAAAAGATTTTACCCCACGACTCTGGCTGAATTGGGCACAAAGTTATTTTCTTTTTGCCTCCAAAGTGTTCTAGGGGCAGCAAAATCAGGTGCCTTCAGGGGCCAGAAAAATTATGCAAATGAGTCGTGAGCTTCCTACTGTAAGACAGTAGGAAGACATGGAAACAGACACAGACACGTAAAGAATTCATATTCGAGAAATTAAAACACGGTTTCTAATTCAAAAGTTAAGCATAGAGTTACCATATGACCCAGCAATTACATTCCTCAAACAAGTAATGTTCTTAGAAGTACTAGTCACAATAGTCAAAGAGCCAAAAGGTGGAAACGGCCCAAACTAACAATTGATGAGAGTGTAAGCAAACTATGGTAGATTCAGTGGACTATTATTCAGCCATAAAAAAGAAATGAGGCCACGTGATGACTCACGTCTGAAATCTCCCAGCACTTTTGGAGACCAGGAGTTGAGAACAGCCTGGGCAACTCGCAAAACCCCATCTCTATCTTAAAAAAAAGAAAAAGAAAAAGAAAAAGAAAAAAAGGCCCTATGTGATGTGGTGGTTCACCCCTGCAATCCTAGCATTTTGGGAGTCCAAGGCAGGCGGCTCACTTGAGGTCAGGAGTTTGAGACCAGCCTGGCCAACATGTCGAAATTCCGTCTCAACTAAAAACGCCAAACATTAGCCAGGCATGGTGGAGCAAGCCTGTAATCCCAGCTACTCTGGAGGCTGAGGCAGGAGAATTGCTTAAACCCAGGAGGCAGAGTTGCAATGAATGGAGATTGCGCCACTACACTCCAGCCTGGTTGATGGAGTAAGACTCTGTCTCAAAAAAGAAAAAAAAAAAAAAAGAAAAGAAAAAGAGGAATGAAATACTGATATACTGATGATACCTGTTACAACATGGATGAACCTCCAAAACATTATGGCAAGTGAAAGAAGCCAGACACAAAGTCCGTATGTGTTAATGATGCCATTTATAATAAGTAAGTAAATCCACACAAACAGAAAGCAGGTTAGAACCAGAGGCTGTGGGGAGAGAGAAAGGCAGAGTGATTGCCTAAGGAGCATAGGATTTCCTTCTGGGATGAGGAAAATGTTTTGGAGCTTGATAGAGGTGGTGGTTGCCCAACGTTATGAATATACAAATGTCATTGAATTGTTTACTTTAAAACCGCTAATTTTATGGTATGCACACCTCAATTTTAAAAAAGCTTGTCACTTGTGGAACAAATTTGGCCCACGGCACAAATTTGCAACCCCTTGTGTTCTGTAGTGTCCTTATCAATTCTTTTGTTTGTTTATTTTTTTGTTTTTTTGTTTTTGAGACAGAGTTTCTCTCTGTCGCCAGGCTGGAGTGCAGTGGTGCAATCCTGGCTCACTGCAACCTCTGGTTCAAGTGATTCTCCTGCCTCAGCCTCCCGAGTAGCTAGGATTACAGGCATACGCCACCACTTCCAGCTAATTTTTGTATTTTTAGTAGAGCCGGGGTTTCACCATGTTGGCCAGAATGGTCTCGATCTCCTGACCTTGTGATCTGCCTGCCTCGGCCTCCCAAAGTGCTGGGATTACAGGCATGAGCCACAGTGCCCGGCCCCGATTCTTGTTCGGACAGCATAGAACCTCTAGGAAGAACTTCTGGCGGGGCACTTTGGTGGTTCACGCCTGTAATCCTAGTACACTGGGAGGACGAGGTGGGCAAATCACTTGAGGTCATGATTTGCCTGCCTTGACCTCCCAATGTGCTGGGATTACAGGCCTGAGCCACCATGCCTGACCAGAAGAACTTTTTCTTTTCTTTTCTTTTTTTGAGACGGAGTCTTGCTCTGTCACCCAGGTTGGAATGCAGTGGCGTGATCTCGGCTCGCTGCAAGCTCCGCCTCCTGGATTCACGCCATTCTCCTGCCTTAGCCTCCCGAGTAGCTGGGACTACAGGTGCCCACCACCACACTTGGCTAATTTTTTGTATTTTTAGTGGAGATGGGGTTTCACCGTGTTAGCCAGGATGATCTCGATCTCCTGACCTTGTGATCCGCCCCACTTGGCCTCCCAAAGTGCTAGGATTACAGGCGTGAGCCACTGCACCTGGCAACTTTTTTTTTTGAGATGGAGTTTCACCCTTGTTGCCCAGGCTGAAGTGCAATGGCATGATCTCAGCTCACCGCAACCTCCGCCTCCGAGGTTCAAGCGATTCTTGCCTCAGCCTCCCGAGTAGCTGGGTGGCACACGCATGTGCCACCATGCCTGGCTAATTTTATATTTTTAGTAGAGACGGGGTTGGTCAGGCTGGTCTTGAACTCCCGACCTTAGGTGATCCACCTGCCTCTGCCTCCCTCAAAGTGCTGGGATTACAGGCGTGCGCCCAGCCAGAATTTCTAAAGAAGTGCCAGACTTCAGAGGACTTGTCTAAGAAAACCCATTAATAGCTGCTTTGGGTCTCAGTCTTTGGTAGGGTTACTCATTGGGACAGATAGTTTCAGAGCAAGAACCTGTTTGGTTGTTTGGGGGACCGGAGGAAAGGCCTCACTGGAGCAATGGCTTTTGAGGTGGTCCTGGAAGCATTTCCACTGAGGAGTGTTTCCAGCAGAGCACATAGCAGTGCTAGAGAAGGCAGGGCACGTTCAGCTGGCTGGTGAGGTCCAAGCTCTGCGTGGGAAAGGTTAGTGGCGGGAAGGTACGAAGGTGGCACCCGAGAGCAGACCCAGAGAAGCCTCTTGAAGTAGGTGCTGGGAGCCTCCGGTGTTGAGAGAGAGGAGCTTGTGCACGCAGCTGGACATGGGGCCTGTGAGGTGGCACAGGCAGGCAGGGAGGCTGGTTCCCCTGGGTCTCTAGGGAAAGAAACGGGCCAAGGAGGGCCTGGAAGCTGGAAGCTGCCGAGAAGGTGTTCATTCTGTCAACTGAGTGGGAGAGACAGTGATAGAGATGTTTATGAGAGGGTTTGAACGAAGGTTCTTGTAAGAATCCACTTGCTAGAAGTGGCATGAGGAAGAGACAGAGGGGTCACAGATAAGTTCTGATGAAAACTCAGATTCTGAGTTGGGTGCAGTGGCTCACGCCTGTAATGCCAACACTTTGGGAGGCCAAGGCAAGAGGATTTATTAAGCCCAGGAGTTCCCTGGGAGACATAGCAAGACCCCGTCTCTACAAAAAAATAAAAAATTAGCCAAGCCAGTGGTGCCTGTAGTCCCAGCTACTCGAGAGGCTGAGGCAAAAGGATCCCTTGAGCCTAGTAATTCGAGGCTGCAGTGATCTATGATCGAACACTGCACTCTACCCTAGGTGACAGAATGAGACCCTGTCTTTAAAAAACAAAAAAATGTCGGGTGTGGTGGCTCACGCTTGTGATCCCAGCACTTTGGGAGACTGAGGCAGGCGGATCACAAGGTCAGGAGATCGAGACCATCCTGGCTAACATGGTGAAACCCCATTTCTACTAAAAATTAGCAGAGTGTGGTGGTGGGTGCCTGTAGTCCCAGCTACTCGAGAGGCTGAGGCAGGACAATGGCTTGAACCCGGGAGGTGGAGCTTGCAGTGAGTCGAGATTGCGCCACTGCGCTCCAGCCTGGGTGACAGAGTGAGATTCCGCCTCAAAAAAAAAAAAAAAAAAAAAAGCAGGGCACGGTGGCTCATGCTTGTAATCCCAGCACTTTGGGAGGCCGAGGCAGGTGGATCACCTGAGATCAAGAGTTCAAGACCAGCCTGGCCAACGTGGTGAAAACCCGTCTCTACTAAAAATACAAAAATTAGGCAGGTGTGATGGCACAGGCCTATAGTCCCAGCTAGTCAGGAGGCTGACACAGGAGAATCACTTGAACCTGGGAGGTGGAGGTTGCAGTGAGCCAAGATTGCACCACTGCACTCCAGCAGCCTGGGTAACAGAGCAAGACTCCATCTCCAAAAAAATAAAAATATAAAAGAAGGTGCTCAACTGCTACACTGCACTCCTGTCCATGCGGGCTGCCTCTTGTTCTCACCCCATCCCCTTGACCTTGGCCTCCCATTGGCCTTGCTGAGGCCTTTGGGAGAAGAAAGTGGGCTGGGCAGAGGTGAGGAGGTAGAAGCCAACCGGAGGCCAGGCCTCTTTTTCTCCCTCTAGCATTTCCCTGGACAGCATGGGAGAGGCCAAGCTGGACTCCTGCTGGGATTGGGGGAACTCGTATTCAGTGAACTTTATTTACCGTCCTGGGCCTGCACAGCAGATGCCCCTGCAAGGGGCCACTTGCCCCCAGACATGACATTCCTGTAGAGTTGGCATGGGAGCCACACTGCTCAGATGCCAAGGGGTGGGGCACTTAGGGCACCAGGCCAGGGGAAGCGAAACCAACCTCCCTGGATGCACCCACTTCCTGAATTGGCTGACCTGGGACAATTTAATTTCTCTCTCTGAGCCTTAGTTTCCTCATCTCTAAAAGGGGAGGATTGAGTGAACCAGCACTTTGGGTTTGGTGCTGTAAAGCACCCTGCAAAGTGCCTGGCAAGTGGCAGCATCTGTGAAGGTGAGTTGGTCCTTCTCCCTTTTCCTTATGGGGAAGGTTTGTCAGAAGGACAGAACGCTTATCATGGGCCTGTCTTGAAGTGCTGGAAGGCTGAGTCCTGCCCGCACCGGCGTGCACCTTCGCTGTTGTGGATCTGTGGTCTGTCTTCCTGCATCCACGCTGTCTGTGAGTGGCCAGAACTGTATCATCCTGCAGCCATCCTGGTGAGGAGGAATTTCCTCATCTCTCTGGCCACCACCTC
>NW_022296001.1:0-1345 GCF_002776525.5 Piliocolobus tephrosceles
CAACCTAGCAGGGCAGGCCAACATTCAAATTCAGGAAATACAGAGAATGCCACAAAGATACTCCTCCAGAAGTGCAACTCCAAGACACATAATTGGCAGATTCACCAAAGTGGAAATGACAGAAAAAATCTTAAGGGCAGCCAGAGAGAAAGGTCGGGTTACCCACAAAGGGAAGCCCGTCAGACTGACAGCAGATCTCTTGGCAGAAACTCTACAAGCCAGAAGAGAGTGGGGTCCAATATTAAACGTTCTTAAAGAAAAGAATTTTAAACCCAGAATTTCATATCCAGCCAAACTAAGTTTCATAAGTGAAGGAGAAATAAAATTCTTTACAGATAAGCAAATGCTTAGAGATTTTGTCACCACCAGGCCTGCCTTACAAGAGACCCTGAAGGAAGCCCTAAACATGGAAAGGAACAACCGGTACCAGCCATTGCAAAAACATGCCAAAATGTAAAGACCATCGAGCCTAGGAAGAAACTGCATCAACTAAAGAGCAAAATAACCAGTTAATATCATAATGGCAGGATCAAGTTCACACATAACAATATTAACCTTAAATGTAAATGGACTAAATGCTCCAAGTAAAAGACACAGACTGGCAAACTGGATAAAGAGTCAAGACCCATCAGTCTGCTGTCTTCAGGAGACCCATCTCACATGCAGAGACATACATAGGCTCAAAATAAAGGGATGGAGGAAGATCTACCAAGCAAATGGAGAACACAAAAAAGCAGGGGTTGCAATCCTAGTCTCTGATAAAACAGACATTAAACCATCAAAGATCAAAAGAGACAAAGAAGGCCACTGCATAATGGTAAAGGGATCAATTCAACAGGAAGAGCTAACTATCCTAAATATATATGCACCCAATACAGGAGCACCCAGATTCATAAAGCAAGTCCTTAGAGACTTACAAAGAGACTTAGACTCCCATACAATAATAATGGGAGACTTCAAAACTCCACTGTCAACACTAGACAGATCAACGAGACAGAAAGTTAACAAGGATATCCAGGAATTGAACTCATCTCTGCACCAAGCGGACCTAATAGACATCTATAGAACTCTCCACCCCAAGTCAACAGAATATACATTCTTCTCAGCACCACATCACACTTATTCCAAAATTGACCACATAATTGGAAGTAAAGCACTCCTCAGCAAATGTACAAGAACAGAAATTATAACAAACTGTCTCTCAGACCACAGTGCAATCAAACTAGAACTCAGGACTAAGAAACTCAATCAAAACTGCTCAACTACATGGAAACTGAACAACCTGCTCCTGAATGACTACTGGGTACATAACGAAATGAAAGCAGAAATAAAGATGTTCTTTGAA
>NW_022296002.1:0-2096 GCF_002776525.5 Piliocolobus tephrosceles
CTTTGGTGAATCTGGCAATTATGTGTCTTGGAGTTGCTCTTCTGGAGGAGTATCTTTGTGGCGTTCTCTGTATTTCCTGAATTTGTATGTTGGCCTGCCCTGCTAGGTTGGGGAAATTCTCCTGGATGATATCCTGTAGAGTGTTTTCCAATTTCGTTCCATTTTCCCCCTCACTTTCAGGCACCCCAATCAGACGTAGATTTGGTCTTTTGACATAATCCCATACTTCTTGCAGGCTTTTTTCATTTCTTTTTCTTCTTTTGGTTTCTCTTCTCGCTTCATTTCATTCATTTGATCCTCCATCGCTGATACTCTTTCTTCCAGTTGATCGAGTCGGTTACTGAAGCTTGTGCATTTGTCACGTATTTCTCGTGTCATGGTTTTCATCTCTGTCATTTCGTTTATGACCTTCTCTGCATTAATTAGTCTAGCTGTCAATTCTGCCACTCTTTTTTCAAGATTTTTAGTTTCTTTGCGCTGGGTACATAATTCCTCCTTTAGCTCTGAGAGGTTTGATGGACTGAAGCCTTTTTCTCTCATCTCATCAAAATCATTCTCTGACCAGCTCTGATCCATTGCTGGCAATGGGCTGTGCTCCTTTGCAGGAGGAGATGCGCTCTTATTTTTTGAATTTCCAGCTTTTCTGCCCTGCTTTTTCCCCATCTTTGTGGTTTTATCTGTCTCTGGTCTTTGATGATGGTGATGTAGTGATGGGGTTTTGGTATAGGTGTCCTTCCTGTTTGATAGTTTTCCTTCTGACAGTCAGGACCCTCAGCTATGGGTCTGTTGGAGATTGCTTGAGGTCCACTCCAGACCCTTTTTGCCTGGGTATCAGCAGCAGAGGTTGCAGAAGATAGAATATTGCTGAACAGCGAGTGCACCTGATTCTTGCTTTGGAAGCTTCCTCTCAGGGGTGTACTCCACCCTGTGAGGTGTGGGGTGTCAGACTGCCCCTAGTGGGGGATGTCTCCCAGTTAGGCTACTCAGGGCTCAGGGACCCACTTGGGCAGGCAGACTGCCCCTTCTCAGATCTCAACCTCCGTGTTGGGAGATCCACTGCTCTCTTCAAAGCTGTCAGACAGAGTCGTTTGCGTCTGCACAGGCTTCTGCTCCTTTAGCTGAGCCCTGTTCCCAGAGGCGGAGTCTACAGAGACAGGCAGGTTTCCTTGAGCTGCTGTGAGCTCCACCCAGTTCGAGCTTCCCAGCAGCTTTATTTACCTATTAAAGCCTCAGCGATGGCGGGTGCCCCTCCCCCAGCCTTGCTGCTGCCTTTCGGTTAGATTGCTGCAGACTGCTGTGTTAGCAAGGAGGGAGGCTCCATGTGCGTGGGACCCTCCCGGCCAGGTGTGGGATATATTCTCCGGTGTGCTGGTGTTACAGCGCAGTATTTGGGTGGGAGTTACCCGATTTTCCAGGTGTTGTGTGTCTCAGTTCCCCTGGCTAGGAAAAGGGACTCCCTTCCCCCTTGCGCTTCCCAGGTGAGGCGATGCCTCGCCCTGCTTCAGCTCTTGCTGGTCAGGCTGCAGCAGCTGACCCGTACGGATTGTCCGGCACTCCCGAGTGAGATGACCCCAGTACCTCAGTTGAAAATGCAGAAATCACCGGTCTTCTGTGTCGCTCGCGCTGGGAGATGGAGACTGGAGCTGTTCTTATTCGTATTTTTGTTTTTCAACATGTCCTCAGTGTTCACCAGTATTGGTGCATATTGCTGAATTTCCTTTTTAAAAGGATAAATAGTATTTCATTTTTGTTTGGACGAACGGAGGCAAGATGGCGCAGTTCTGGCTTCTTCACTGTCAGCTTTCCTGCGCCCGGGAAAGACACATGTGGACTGCGCAGGTGCAACCCGACCTCCGACGGAGAAAAACCAGAACCTGCCTAGCCATACCCACTGCCCGCCCCGACCCACCTACGTCCCGCCCACTGCCCTCCCATTCCCAGGCCCAGGACATAAAAGCCGCTCCCAGCAGGCGCGCTGTGCACACTTCCTCAACCCTCACTCCTGACCGGACTGTAGGAACTGCGCCCGAGAGCTCCACCAGGTGACTCCCCCGGTCTCCCGAGACCTACGGACCTCACCCCTCCCCTACACCTTC
>NW_022296004.1:0-4408 GCF_002776525.5 Piliocolobus tephrosceles
AGAATATTTCCTTTTTCACTATATGTCTCAATGCACTCCCAAATATCACTTTGCAGATTTCACGAAAACAGTGTTAGCAAAGTGCTTCATTAAGACAGAGGTATAACACTGTGAGGTGAATTCACACATCACAAGGAAGCGTCTCAGAAAGCTTCTTTCTAGATTTTACCTGAGGATATTTGCTTTTTCACCATAGGCCTCAATACAATCCAAAATATCTCTTTGCAGATATCATGAAAACAGTGTTTTCCAACTGCTTCCTGAACAGAAAGGTGGAACTCTGTGAAATGAATTCACACATCTGAAAGAAGTTTCTCAGAAAACTTCTTTGGAGTTTTTCTTTAAGGATATTTCCTTTGTCAGCCTAGGTTTCAATGCAATCCAATATATCCCTTCTCAGGTTCCCCAGCAACAGTGGTAACAGACTACTCCAAAAAACGAATGTGTAATTCTGTGAGATGAATTCACACATGAGAAAGCAGTTTCTCACAAGGCTTCTGTCTAGTTTTCATCTGAGAACATTTCCTTTTTAACCATATGTCTCAATGGGCTCCCAAATATCACTTTGCAGATTCCATGAAAGCAGTGTTATCCAAGTGCTTCATGAAGAGATAGGTATAACTCTGTGAGATGAAGTCACATATCACAAGGAAGTTTCTCAAAAGCTTCTTTCTGGTTTTTATTTGATTGTGTTTCCTTTTGTCAGCATAAGGTTCAATGCAATCCAAAATATCCCTTCTGAGTTTCCCTAAAATCAGCGGTAAGAGACTCCTCCATGAAAGGAAAGTGTAATTCTGTGAGATGAATTCTCACATCAGAAAGCAGTTTCCCAGAAACCTTCTTTCTCTTTTTTCTCTGAGGATATTTCCTTTGTCACCAGAAACTTCATTAGTCACTGCAAAATATCCCTTTACAGATTCCAAGAAAGAAGTGTTAGCAGACTGCTCAATGAAAATGACATTGTAACACTGTGAGATGTATTCGCACATCACAGAGCAGTTTCTCAAAAGGCTTCCTTCCAGTTTTTATCTGACGATATTTCCTGGTCACCATAGGCTTCTATGCCATCCAAAATATCCCTTTTCAAATGCCTCAAAAAGAGAGCTAGCAAAATGATCCATGAAGCGAATCGTGTAATAGTGTAAGATGAAATCGCACATCCAAAGCAATCTCTCAGAAAGCTTCTTTTTTGGTTTTTATCTGAGGATATTTCCTTTGTCCCCATAGGCTTCAATGTTCTCCGAAATATCCTAACGCAGTTTTCACAAAAACAGCATTAGCAAACTGCTGTATGAAAAGAACGCTGTAACTCTGTGTGATGAATTCACACATCCCAATGGAGTTTCTCAGAATGCTTCTTTCAAGCTTTTATCTGAGGATACTTCCTTTTTCACCAGAGGCCTCAATGCACTCTGAGATATCACGTTGCAGATTCCACAAAAACGGTGTTAGCAAACTGATTCATGAATTGAAAGGTGTAACACTGTGAGGTGAATTCATACATCTGAAAGAAGTCTCTCAGAAAACTTCTTAAAGTTTTTATTTGAGGATATTGACTTTGTCGTCATAGGCTTCAATTTGATCCCAAATATCCCATCTCAGGTTCACCAAATAGAGAGTTAGCAAGGTGACCCATGAAAAGAATCTTGTAACTCTGTGATATGAATTCAAACATCCAAAGCAGTTTCTCTGAGAGTTTCTTTGTAGTTTTCATCTGAGTATATCTCCGTGTCACCATAGGCTTCAATGCGCTCCCAAATATCCTAGAGCTAGTTCCAGGAAAAGAGTGTTAGCAGACTGCTCAATGAAAAGAGTGTTGTAACACTGTGAGATAAATTAACCCATCATGAAGTAGTTTCTCAGAAAGCTTCCTTCGAGTTTTTATCTGAGAATATTTGTTTTTCACCATAAGTTTCATTGCACTAAGAAATAGCCCATTGCAGATTCCACGAGCACAGTGTTAGCAAACTGCTCAATCCTTGGAAATGTGTAACTCTCTGAGATGCATTCACACGTCACAAGGCAGTTTCTCAGAATGCTTCTTTCAAGCTTTTATCTGAGGATATTTCCTTTTCACCATAGGCCTCAATGTACTCTGAGATATCACTTTGCAGATTCCACAAAAACGGTGTTAGGAAACTGATTCATGAATTGAAAGGTGTAACACTGTGAGGTGAATTCACACATCTTAAATAAGTTTCTCAGAAAAGTTCTTTCCAGTTTTTATTTGAGGATATTTCCTTTTACTGCATAGGCTTCTAATCGATACCAAATATCCCATCTCAGGTTCCCTAAATAGAGTGCTAACAAGGTGACAAATGAAAAGAATCGTGTAATTCTATGAGGTTAATTCACACGTCCGAAGCAGTTTCTCTGAGAGTTTCTTTGTAGTTTTCATCTGAGAATATCGATCTCTGTGTCACCATAGGTTTCAATGCGCTCCCAAATATCCTAGAGCTGATCCCAGGAAAAGAGTGTTAGCAGACTGCTCAGTGAAAAGAGCGGTGTAAATCTGTGAGATGAATTAACCCATCACAAAGCATTTTCTCAGAAAGATTCCTTCGAGTTTTTATCTGAGGGTATTCTTTTTTCATCATAAGCTTCATTGTGCTAAGAAACATCCCATTGCAGATTCCAAGAGTACAGTGTTAGAAAATGGCTGAATCCTAGGAAATGTGTAATTCTGTGAGGTGCATTCACACTTCACAAGGCAGTTTCTCAGAAAGGTTCTTTCTAGGTTTTATTAGATGATATTTCCTTTGTCAGCATAAGCTTCAATGTGATCCAGAATAACCCTTCTGAGACTCCCCAAAAACAGGGGGAAGAGACTCCTCCATGAAATGAAAGTGTAACTCTGAGAGATGAATTCTCACATCAGAAAGTAGTTTCTCAGAAACCTTCTTCCTCATTTTTCTCTGAGGATATTTCCTTTGTCATCATAAACTTCAATACGCAGCAAAATATTCCTTTACAGATTCCAATAAAACAGTGTGAGCAGACTGCTCATTGAAAATGACACTGCAACACTGTGAGATGTATTCACACATCACAGAGCAGTTTCTCAGAAGGCTTCCTTCCAGTTTTTATCTGACGATATTTCCCTGTCACCAGAGGCTTCAATGCTATCCAAAATATCCCTTTTCAAGTTCCTCAAAAAGAGAGCTAACAAAATGATCCATGAATAGAATCGTGTAACAGTGTGAGATGAAATTGCACATCCAAAGCAGTCTCTCAGAAAGCTTCTGAAAATATCTTCTATTTCCCCACAGGCCAGAATGTGCTTCCGAATGTCCCTTCGCGAATCTGTCATGACGTACTTTCAAAACTGCATAATAGAAAGAAAGTTTTATCTATGTGAGATGAATAGACATATCTATCACAAAGCACTTTCACAAAAAGCTTCTTTCTAGTTTTTTTCTCAGGATGTTTCTTTTTTCACCATATCCGGCCATATACTCCCGAATGTCTCCTGGTAGCTTTTTCTCCAAAAGGGATTCCCCAATCCTCTATGAGAAGAAAAGTATAACTCTGTGAGTGGAATGCACACGTCACAAAGCAGCTGCTCGAAAATTTTCTCTCCAGTATCTATCTGAACATATTTCCATTTTCACTGTAAGCCTCATAGTGCTCCCAAATATCCCTTAGCTCACTAACCTAAAACAGTGTCAGAATACTGCTCAATGAAAACAGAAGCGTGACTATGCAAGTGGACTTCACGTGACCTACAGTAGTTTCACAGAAAGTTTCCTACTGGTTTTTATCGGAAGTTAACCCTTTTTCAGCATACTCGTAGGAGCTTTTCCAAATGTCCTTTCTCAGGTTCCACAGAAACTGCTTTCAAACTGCTCAATCCAAAGAATGATTTAACTCAATGAGACGAAGACCCATATCACAAAGCAGTTGCTCCGAAAGCTTCTATCCAGTTTTCATCGGAAGACGTTTCCTACTCACCTCAAGCCTCCAGGCGCCACTTAATATCCCTTCACACATTCCTCAAAGAGAGAGTTTCCAAACTGGGCAATGTAGTGAAAGTTTTAACACACTGAAATGAATGCAAACGTCAGAGAGCAGTTTCTTGGAACGCTTCTTTCTGGGTTTCATTTCAGGATATTTCAATTTTCGCCACAGTCTTCAATGCGCTGTGAAATATCACTTTTCAGGTTTGCAGGATCAGGGTTCACACACCACCTTATGAGATAGGAGGTAAAATTCCCTGAATGGAATACACACACCCCAAAGGAGTTTTTCAGAAAACATTTCTTCAGTTTTTATTAAAAGATATTTCCTATTTCCTCACAGGCCTGAACGTGCTCCGAAACGTCCTTTTGCAAATCCTTGAAAGACGCAGTTTCAAAACTGCGTATTAGAAAGAAAGTTTTATCTTTGTTAGACAAATAGACACATCTAT
>NW_022296006.1:0-1352 GCF_002776525.5 Piliocolobus tephrosceles
AAGCTTTCTACTAGTTTTTATCTGAGGATATTTTCTTTTTCACCATACTCCTCTCTGCGCTACCGAATATTCCATTACAGATTCCACAAAAAAGTGTTAACAAACTTCTCAAAGAAAACAACCCTGTAACTTCGTGAGATGAATTCACGCATCACAAAGGAGTTTCACAGAAAGCTTCCTTTTGGTTTTTGTCTGATTATAATTCCTTTGTCACCGTAGGCTTCAATGCGATCCAGAGTATCCCTTGTCAGATTCCCCAGAAACAGTGATTCCAAACTGTTCCATGAAAAGAATCATGTAACTCTGTGAGATGAATTTAAAAATCACAAAGAAGTTTTTCAGAAAGGATATTTCTAGTTTTTATCTGAAGATATTTCCTTTTTCACCATAGGACTCAAAGCGCTCAAAGTGCTTTGCAGATTCCATGAAAACAGTGTTAACAAAGTGTTCCATGAAAATAAAGGTGTAATTCTGTGAGATGAACTCACACATCAAAAAGAACTTTCTCAGAAAACGTTCTTGTTTTTATCTGAGGATATTTCCTTGGTCACCATAAGCTTCAATTCGATATAAATTAACACTTCTGAGATTCTCCAAAAACAGTGCTACCGAACTTTTCCAATAAAAGAATTGTAACACTGTGAGATGAATTCACAAATCATAAAGCAGTTTCTAACAAAGCTTCTTTCTAGTTTTTGTCTGAGGATATTTCCTTTGTCACCATAGTCTTCAATGCAATCCCAAATATCCTACTGCTGATTCCATGAAAGCAGTGTTAGCAAACTGCTGCAAGAAAATGATCGTGTAACTCTGTGAGATGAATACACACATTACAATGCTGTTTCTCAGAAAGCTTCTTTCTACTTTTTATCTGAGGATATTTCCTTTTTCATTAGAGGTTTCAATGTGATAAAAATCTTCCCTTCACCGATTCCCCACAAACACTGTCACCAAACTGCTCCATGAAAAGAAAAGTGTAACTCTGTGAGATGAATTCACACACAACAAATCTGTTTCTCAGAAAGCTTCTTTCTAGTTTTTCTCTGATGATAGTTGCTTTTTCACCATATTCCTCAATGCACTTCTGAATATCCCATTGTGTTTCCAGGAAAAAAGTGTTAGAAAACTTCTCAATGAAAAGAACAGTGTAACACTATAAGGTGATGTCACACATCACAAAGCAGTTTTGCAGAAAACTTCTTTTTGTTTTTTATATGAGGATATATTCTTTGCAGCGATAGGCTTCAATACGCTACAAAATACCCTATTGCGGATTTCATGAGAACAGTGTTATCCAACTGCTCAATGAAAACAATGGTATAACTTTGCAAGATGAATTCACACATCATAAA
>NW_022296007.1:0-1055 GCF_002776525.5 Piliocolobus tephrosceles
TTTTCTTATACTTCTATATTTTCTATAGATCATCTTTGTAACAGAAAGAAAACAAACTGAATGAAAATGAAATGAATAAAAAATAATTAAGACAGGAAGAAGGTTCAGAAAGTAATATAAAATTTGTCTTAGGGTTTATATCAAATTCTTAATAAAAGTACCTTCTTTGCTCCAAGCTGCACGTTCGCTTTGCCTTTGACTCATTTGGCATTTATTTGCATGATGACTGATTCTATCGAGTAGGCACTGCTTCAGCCCTACAGGAAGAACAAAACATCTCTAGAACACTGCAGCATTCCTGATTCCCACTTGAGAAGGCCTAACAAAATAGCATATAACTTAACAGCAGCATATCAGTGTTAAAAAGTCTGGAGTCAAGGGGAAAAAGTAAAATTGGAACATTTCCAGAATCTCACAAAAAACAACAAACCAATGTTCTAAGTGCCCAACATGACCAAATTAGAACCTTACATAAAGGTTACTGTTAATGTGTATCCTAGCAGGTAGCTCTGTCGCCCAGACTGCAGTGCAGTGGCAAAATCTTGGCTCTCTGCAAGCTCCTCCTCCCGGGTTCATGCCATTCTCCTGCCTAAGCCTCCCAAGATGCTGGGACTACAGGCGCCCGCCACCATGCCCAGCTAAATTTTGTATTTCTTTCTAGTAGAGATGGGGTTTCGACATGTTAGCTAGGATGGTCTTGATCTCCTGACCTTGTGATCCGCCGGCCCGGGCCTCCCAAAGTGCTGGGATACCTTTTTCATTCTTGCAAGTAAGAGCTACGAAAAAAAAAAATGCTAAAATGTCTTTAAGATAACCTTCTACTCATGATCTAACTTACATAATCAAAACACTGTCTTGAGAGTGAAAATTGAGTATTAAAAGAAAATAATCACCTGTTTTGTGAGAGGTTCCATACATAATGCTCCTCCATCCAATACATACCTTAAAAAGAAAAAAGGAAAGTTACAAAATTATCTTGAGAATTATTCCTGCTTAAACACTTTCTACGTGCCATTATTAAGAAAGTATGCACACAGTAAAGATAAGAAGAGAAC
>NW_022296008.1:0-1799 GCF_002776525.5 Piliocolobus tephrosceles
AAGTGCAGATCCTCAGATGAAAACTAGAAAGAAGCTTTCTTAGAAACTCCTTGGTGATGTGTGAATTCATCTCAAAGAGTTACACTTATGTTAAGTGGAGCATTGCATTAACACTGTTTTTGAGTAAGCTGAGAAGGGCTACTTTGGATTGCATTGAGGCCTATGGTGGTAAAAAAAAATTATCATTAGTTTAAAACGTGAAAGAAGCTTTCTGAGAACCTTCTTTGTGATTTGTGAATTCATCTCACAGGGTTACAAATTAGTGCTCAGGAAGCCGTTTGATAACACTCTTTTTCTGGAACCTGCAAAGTGATATTTGTGATCCCACTGGGGCACATGGTGAAAAAGGACGTATCTTCAGATAATAACTAGAGAGAAGCTTTCTGAGAGATTGCTTCTGATGTGTGACTTCATCACACAGAGTTCCACCCTAGCCATCTTGGAACAGTTTGCTAACACTGTTGTTTTGGAATCTGCAAAGTGCTATTTGGGAACCCATGGGGGCCCATGGTGAAAAAGGATATATCCTCAGATAATAACTAGAGAGAAGCTTTCTGAGAGATTGCTTTCTGATGTGTGACTTCATCACACATAGTTCCACCATTCCTTTCTTGATACAGTTTGCTAACACTATTGCCGTGGATTCTGCAAAGTGATATTTGGGAGCTTAATGAGGGCTATGATGAAAAAGGAAATCTCCTCCAATCAAAACTGGAAAGAAGCTTTCTGAGAAACTGCATTGCGATGTTTGAATGCAACTCAGAGAGTTACACTTTTCTCCACAGTGATCAGTTTGCTAACACAGTTTTCTGGCAATCTGGAATGGGATACTGCTTAGCGCAAGGAAACTTACGCTGACAAAGGAAAGATCCTAAGATGAAAACTAGAAAGAAGCTTTCGTAGAAACTCCTTGGTGATGTGTGAATTCATCTCACAGAGTTACCTTTATGTTTAGTGGAGCAGTGCTTTAACACTGTCTTTGAGTAAGCTGAGAAGGGCTACTTTGAATCACATTGAAGCCAACCCTGGTAAAGGAAATATCATCATTTTAAAAAGTGAAATAAGCTTTCTGAGAAACTTCTTTGTGATCTGTGAATTCATCTCACAGGGTTACAACTTAGTGCTCATGAAACAGTTTGCTAACCCTCTTTTCGTGGAACCTGAAAAGTGATATTTGTGAGCCCATTGAAGCCCATGGTGAAAAAGGAGTAATCTTCAGAAAATAACAAGAGAGAAGCTTTCTGAGAGATTGCTTTCTGATGTGTGATTTCATCACACAGAGTTCCACTCTTGCCCTCTTGGAGCAGTTTCCTAACACTGTTGTTTTGGAATCTGCAAACTGATAATTGGGAGCCCATTGGGGCCCATTGTGAAAAAGGATATATCCCCAGATAATAACTAGAGAGAAGCTTTCTGAGAGATTGCTTTCTGATGTGTTACTTCCTCACACAGTGTTCCACCCTTGCCGTCTTGGAAAAGTTTGCTAACACTATTGTTTTGGAATCTGCACAGTGATATTTGGGAGCCGTTAGGGGCCCATTGTGAAAAAGGATATATCCACAGATCATAACTAGAGAGAATTGCTTACTGATGTGTGACTTCATCACACAGATTTCCACCGTTCCCTTCTTGAAACAGTTTCCTAACACTATTGCCGTGGATTCTGCAAAGTGATATTTGGGATCTCATTGAGGGCTATGGTGAAAAAGGAAATCTCCTCAGATCAAAACTGGAAAGAAGCCTTCTGAGAAACTACATTGCGATGTGTGAATGCAACTCACAGAGTTACACGTTTCTCT
>NW_022296009.1:0-2051 GCF_002776525.5 Piliocolobus tephrosceles
AATATCATCAGTTAAAAACGGGAAAGAAGCTTTCTGAGAAACTTCTTCGTGATCTGTGTATTCGTCTCAAAGAGTTACACATTTGTCCTCAGGAAGCAGTTTGCTAACACTCTTTTCCTAGAATCTGCAAGGTGATATTTGGGAGCCAATTGGGGCCCATGGTGAAAAAGGAAATATCATCACCTAATAACTTGAGGGAAGCTTTCCGAGAGATTCCTTTCTGATATGTGACTTCATCACACAGAGTTCCACATACTGCTTCTTGGCAGAGTTTGCTAAGACTGTTGTCTTGGATTCTGCAAAGTGATATTTGGGAGCTCATTGAGGGCTCTGGTGAAAAAGGATATGTCTTCAGACAGAAAGTGGCAAGAAGAATTCTGAGAAACTGCAATGCTATGTGTGAGTGCAACTCACAGAGTTACACGTTTCTCTTCAGCTATCAGTTTGCTAAGAGATGATGCTTGGAATCTGCAATGGGATTCTTCTTAGCGTAATGTAGCTTACGGTGAGGAAGCAAGTGTCCTCAGAGGAAAACTGGGAAGAAGCATTCTTATAAACTTCTCTGGTCTGTGTGAATTCATCTCACAGAGTTACACTTATGTTTCATGGAGCAGGCCACTAACACTGTCCTTGGGGAAACTGCGAAGTTCTACTTTGGAAGGCTTTGAGGCCTACGCTGATAAAGGAAATATCATCAGTTAAAAACGGGAAAGAAGCTTTCTGAGAAACTTCTTTGTGATCTGTGAATTCGTCTCACAGTGTTCCATCTTTGTCTTCAGGAAGCAGTTTGCTAACACTCTTTTTCTAGAATCTTCAAGGTGATATTTGGGAGCCAATTGGGGCCCACGGTGAAAAAGGAACTATTATCACCTAATAACTAGAGGGAAGCTTCCTGAGAGATTCCTTTCTGATATGTGACTTCATCACACAGAGTTCCACACACTGCTTCTTTTCAGAGTTTCCTAAGACTGTTGTCTTGGATTCTGCAAAGTGATATTTGGGAGTTCATTAAGCCTATGGGGAAAAAGGATATATCCTCTGACAGAAAGTGGCAAGAAGGATTCTGATAAAGTGCATTGCTACGTGTGAGTTCAACTCACAGAGTTACACGTTTCTCTTCAGCTATCAGTTTGCAAAGACAGTTTTCTTGGAATCTGCAATGGGATTCTTCTTAGCGCCGTGAAGCTTACGGTGACGAAGCAAGTGTCCTCAGAGGAAAACTGGTAAGAAGCTTTCTTAGAAACTTCTCTGTGATGTTTGAATTCATCTCACAGAGTTACACTTATATTTCATGGAGCAGACCACTAACACTGTCTTTGGGGAACAGAGAAGTTGTACTTTGGAAGGCTTTGAGGCCTACGCTGATAAAGGAAATATCATCAGTTAAAATCGGGAAAGAAGCTTTCTGAGAAACTTCTTTGTGATCTGTGAATTCGTCTCACAGAGTTACATCTTTGTCCTCAGGAAGCAGTTTGCTAGCACTCTTTTCCTAGAATTTGCAAAGTGATATTTGGGAGCCAATTGGGCCCATGATGAAAAAACAAATATCATCACCTAATAACTAGGGGGAAGCTTTCTGAGAGATTCCTTTCTGATATGTGACTTCATCACACAGAGTTCCACACACTGCTTCTTGTGAAAGTTTGCTAAGACTATTTTCTTGGATTCTGCAAAGTTATATTTGGGAGCTCATTGAGGGCTATGGGGAAAAAGGATATATCCTCAGACAGAAAGTGGCAAGAAGCATTCTGAGAAACTGCATTGCTATGTGTGAGTACAACTCACAGAGTTACACATTTCTCTTCAGCTATCAGTTTGCAAAGACAGTTTGCTTGGAATCTGCAATGGGATACTTCTTAGTGCATTGAAGTTTACGGTGACAAGTAAGTGTCCTCAGAGGACAACTGGGAAGAAACTTTCTTAGAAACTTCTCTGTGCTGTGTGAATTCATCTCACAGAGTTACAGTTATGTTTCCTGGAGCCGGCCACTAACCCTGTCTTTGCGGAAACTGCGACGTACTACTTTGGAAGGCTTTGAGGCCTACGCTCAT
>NW_022296010.1:0-2562 GCF_002776525.5 Piliocolobus tephrosceles
GGATGCACGAGTTGCCCACTCCAGAGGCCCTGGGTGTGTGTGAGGAGCTGAGGCTGGGCCGAGCCACTTGTGGGAGACACTGTGCCCCCCTCCATCTGAGATCGGGGCCTGGGTGCCCGGGACACCACAGACCTTTTGGGGAACCTGGGAGTCGGGAAGTCTAGAGCTGGGACCCACAAGCTGGATTCTGAGCTTTCATCCACGCCCCCCTGACGCTCCCCCAGCCACCGCCTGCGCATCAGGGGAGACAACATCCCCCCATGCCCACCTCTGTCCCCATCCAGGCTGTTCCTCCCCTCATCGGCTGGGATCAGTTTTTTTTCTTTAACTGAGCCCCATGGCGGCAAAGGGAGAGCTCCAGGGGACCAGGCAGCAGAGAGGGGAGGGGAGAAGCCCTCAAACAGGCCGGTAGGTGGGAGGCCATGCACTCGGCACAGAGCCACACACAGCAGGAGGGGGCTGGGTGGCCGGTTCAGAGCCCATTCTCTCCTGGGCACTGTTCTGGAATGGCCCCTAGTCCCACTCTGTTCCAAAGATGGGACCCTCCAGCCCAGGGACCCCAGATGGGGTCCAGCCTAGGCAACAAGAGCGAAACTCCATCTCCAAAAAAAAAAAAAAAAAAAGTAAGAATTAACTAAGGAGGAGAAAGACTTGTACAATGAAAAGTACAAAACTTAGAGAAATTAGACATAAATAAATGGAAACATATTCCATGTTCATGGATTGGAAGACCTTACATTGTTAAGATATCAATAATACACAAAACAATCTATAAACGTAATGCAATCCCTACCAAAATACCATTTTTTTTTTTTTTTTTTTTTTGCAGAAATAGGAAAACCTATCCTAAATTCATATGAAATATCAAAGGGCCCTGAATAGTTAAAGCCATCTTGAAAAAGAAGAACAGAGCTAGAAAACTCACATTTTCTGATTTCAAAACTTACTACAAAGCTACAGTAATCTAAACAGTGTGGTACTGGCATAAAGATAGACATAGAGACCGATAGAATAGAGAGCCCAGATTTGTAGTCAAATGATTTCTGATGAGGGTACCAAGACCATTTAATGGGGGAAAGAACAATCTTTTCAACAACTGGTGCTGGGAAAACTGAACATCCACATGCAAAAGAATGAAGCTGGATCTTTACCTAATAGCATATACAAAAATTCACTCAAAGTGGAACAAAGATATAAATGTAAGACTGAAACAATAAAACTCCTAGAGGAAAAGCTTCACGACATTGGATTTGGCAACGATTTCTTGCATATGACACCAAAAGCACTAATAGCAAAAGAAAAAGTAGACAAATTAGACTTCAAGAAAATTACATTCTTATGTGCATCAAAATACACTATTAACAGAGTAAAAAGGCAACCCACAGAATGGAAGAAAATATTTTAAAATCATATACCTGATAAAGCATTAATAAACAGAATATAAAAAGTACTACTAAAACTCAACAACAAAAAAAACCACCAACCCAATTTAAAAAATGAGCAAAGCAGCCAGGCACTGTGGCTCACACCTGTAATCCCAGCACTTTGGGAGGCCGAGGAGGATGGATCACTTGAGGTCAGGAGTTCAAGACCAGCCTAGTCAACATGGCAAAACCCCATCTCTACACAAAACACAAAAATTAGCAGGGCATGATGGTGCATGACTGTAGTCCCAGCTACTTGGAAGGCTGAGGCACGAGAATTACTTGAACCTGGGAGGCGATATTGCAGTGAGCCGAGATCACAGCACTGCCCTCCAGCCTGGGTGACAGAGTGAGACACTGTCTCAAATTAAAAAAATAAGCAAAGTACTTAAGTAGACATTTTTCTAAAGGTATACAAATGGCCAGCAAGCACTTCAAAGGATGCTTAACATCATGAATCATTAGGGAAATGCAAGCCAAAACTGCAATGAGACACCACACCACACCCATTAGGATGAATACTATTAAAAAACAAAAACAAAAACAAAAACAAATTACAAGTGTTGGTGAGGATGTGGTATGTAGGTGGAGAGAATGGGAGCCAACTCCCTGGGGTCTCCCCTAACAAGGACACAAATCCTGTCTTATCAAGACCCCAACTTATGACCTCATTCAACCTTAATGAATTATTTCTTACTCCAAGTTCAGCCACACAGGGGCTTAGGACTTTTACATATGAATCTGGGGGATATATACATTCGGTTCACAACGACACCTTCCCGTGAGACGGCGGCCATCTTTTCATGTGCTTACTTGACATCTGTATACTCTTGGTGAAATGCCTATTAGTGTCCTTTGTCTATTTTGTATTTGGATTTTCAAAAAATGCTGTTGCATTTTGAGAGTTCTTGGTACATTCTAGATACTAGCACTTGGTTGGACCTGAAATTTACAAATCCAAGCAGCCCTCATCTTATTATGCTTTGCTTCGTTGTACTTTGCTGTATTGTACAATCTGCTTTTCACAAATTGAAGGCCATGGTAATCCTGCATCAAGAACACCTGGTGCCATCGTCCCACCAGCATGTGATCACTCTGGGTCTCTGTCACATTTTGGTAATTCTCACATTTCAAACTT
>NW_022296011.1:0-2563 GCF_002776525.5 Piliocolobus tephrosceles
TGAATATGGAATGGAATGGAATGGAACGGAAGAGAATAGAAAAGAATGTGAAATGGAATGGAATGCAACGAAATGGAATGGAATGGAATGAAATGGAATATAGAACGGAGTGGAATAAGGAATAGAATGTAACGGAACGGAATGGAACAGAATATGTAATGGAATGGAACGAAATGGAAGGGAATATGGAATGGAGGGGAATGTGGTACGGAAAGGAATATGAAATCAAATGGAATATGGAATGGTAAGGAATAAGGAATGGAATGAAATGGTGTATGGAATGGAATGAAATATGGAATGGAATAGAATGGAATATCGAACGGAATGAAATATGAAATGGAATAGAAGGGAATGGAAAGGAATGTGGATTGGAATGGAATATGGAATGAAATGGAATATGGAATGGAATGGAATATGGAATGGAAAGGAATGGAATGGATTGGAATGGAAATGAGTATGGAACGGAATGGAATGGAATATGAAACGGAATGGAATGGAATAGGCAATGCAATGGAACATGGAAAGGAATTGACGGGAATGGAATGGATTTGAATATGGAATGGAATAGAATGAAATGGATATGGATTGAAATGGAATGGAGGGGAACGGAATATGGAACGGAATACAATGGAATAGAATGGGATGGAAAGGAATGGAATATGGAATGGAATGGAATATGGAATGGAAAGGAATGGAATGGAATGGAATGGAATGGAATGGAATGGAATGGAATGGAAATGAATATGGAACGGAATGGAATGGAATATGAAACGGAATGGAATGGAATATGGAATGGAAGAGAACATGGAAAGGAATTGAAGGGAATGGAATGGATTGGAATATGGAATGGAATGGAATGGAATGGTATGGAATGGAATGGATTGGAATGGAATATGGAATGGAATGGAATTGAATGTTATGGAATGGAAATGAATTGAATATGAAATGGCATGGAATGGAATGAAATAGAATGGAATGGAAAGGAATATGGATTGGAAAGGAATATGGAATGGAACGGAATGGAATATTAAATGGAAGGGAATGGAACGGATTATTAAATGGAATGGAATGGAAAGGAATGGTATGGAAAGTAATAAGAAATGGAATGGAATATGAAATGCAATGGAAATGGAATGGAATGCAGTATGGAATGGAATGGATTGGAATGGAATGGAATGCAGTGGAATGGAATGGAATATGGAATGGAATGGTATGGAATGGAATATGGAATGGAGTGGAATATGGAACAGAATGGAATGGAAAGTAATGGAATGGAATGGAATATAGAATGGAATGGAATATAGAATGGAATGGAATATGAAATGCAATGGAATTGAAAGGAATGGAATGGAATGGGATACGGAATGCAATGGAATACGGAATGGAATTGAATATTATGGAAAATTGAATGGAATTGAATAAGGAATGGAATGGAATGGAATATGGATTGGTATGAAATGGCGTATGTAATGGAATGCAATGCAAAGGAATATAGAATAGAATGGAATGGAATACAGACTGGAATGGAAAATGGATTGAAATGGAATGGAGGGGAGCGGAATATGGAACGGAATACAATGGAATAGAATGGGATGGAATGGGCCGGGCGCGGTGGCTCAAGCCTGTAATCCCAGCACTTTGGGAGGCCGAGACGGGCGGATCACAAGGTCAGGAGATCGAGACCATCTTGGCTAACACGGTGAAACCCCGTCTCTACTAAAATACAAAAAATTAGCCGGGCGTGTTAGCGGGCACCTGTAGTCCCAGCTACTCGGGAGGCTGAGGCAGGAGAATGGCGTGAAACGAGGAGGCGGAACTTGCAGTGAGCTGAGATCCGGCCACTGCACTCCAGCCTGGGCGACAGAGCGAGACTCCGTCTCAAAAAAAAAAAAAAAAAAAAAGAATGGGATGGAATGGAATGGAATGGAGTATGGAAGGAAAGGAATGAAACCGCATATAGACTGAAATGCAAAATGGAATAGAGTGGAACGGAACGGCACGGAAAGAAACGGAATATGGAATGGAATGGAATGGAATGGAAAGCAATGGAAAGGAATATGGGAAGGAATATAATATGGTATGGAAAGGAATATGGAAAGGAATGGAATACGAAATGGAATGCAATATGGAATGAAATATGGAATGGAATGCATCAGAATATGGAAAGAATGGAATGGAATATGGACAGTAATGGAATATGAAATGGAACGAAAGAGAATATGGAATGGAAGGGAATGAGAAATGGAATGGAATGGAATGGAAGAGAATGGAATGTAACGTAATGGAAAGGAATATGGAAATGAATGGAGTATGGAATAGAATGGAACGGAATGGAATGGAATGTGGAATGGAATGGAGTGGAATGGAATTGAATGGGGAAGGGAATGGAATAGAATATGGTATGGAATGCAATACAAAATGGAATGGAATATGGAACGGAATGGAATATGAAGTGGAATGGAATGTAATATGGAATGGAATAGAATATGGAACCGAAAGGAAGGGAATGAAATGGAATGGAATGGAATGGAATAGAAAGGAGAGGAATGAAAGGATTGAAATG
>NW_022296012.1:0-1434 GCF_002776525.5 Piliocolobus tephrosceles
CCTCCACCAGCAAAAAGATTACAGCTTCTAAAGTCTCAGATGATTGTGAGCATTTTTTAGCAATAAAATATTTTAAAATTAACATACATATATATATTTTAAGAGATAATACTACTGCTCATTTAATAGGCTACCAGTAGATGACCATTATAGTGTAAACATAACTTTTATATGCACTGAGAAACCAAAAAATTCATGTGACTCACTTTATTATAATATTGAATTTATTGTGCAGTGGCCTGGAACCAGACCCACAATATCTCCGGGTGTGCCTGTAGCTGGTTTAAAACTGACTTTCATATGGTCTGTATTCAGACTGTTCATGAAAGATGTTCCTCTATTTTAAAGAGTATCAAAATCTGGCTGGGTGTGGTGGCTCATGCCTGTAATCCCAATATTTTGGGAGGCCGAGGTGGGGGGATGTGTTGAGGCCAGGAATTTGAGACCAGCCTGGGCAACACAGTGAAACCCCATCTCTAATAAAAATACAAAAAATTAACCTGGTGTGGTGGCACATGCCTGTAGTCCCGCGTACTTCAGGAGCTGAGGCTCAAGAATTGCTTGAACCTGGGAGGCAGAGGTTGCAGTGAGCTGAGATCGCACCACAGCACTCCAGCCTCGGTGACACAGCGAGGAAAAAAGAAAAAAAAAAAAAAAAAAGAAAAAGGGAAACAAGACAGGGCAAGACTGTCTAAGAAAAGAAAGAAAGAAGCCAACCTTAAATGGTTAGCAGCACATCTTTGGGTAGTTTTGAAGAAAAGATGGTTTAAGAAAGAGAAGTCATTTTGATGATAATTCCTAAGGAGAAAGGTTTTGTTGTCATTGTTGTAGTTGTTTTTAATATAGAGAAAAGGTCTCACTGTGTTGCCCAGGCTTCGCTCAAACTAGCTCAAACTAGAATCAAAAACTAGCTCACTGAAGAACATTTTGGCACTTTGGTCTTTATGTGTATGAAACACTAGTAAATAAATCACAGTATTTTCACAACCTGATACTTTAGTGTTGGGAAATTTTTGATGACATCTGATATAGTTGGTATGTTTGTGCCCTCTAAGTCCCATGTTGAAATGTGATCACCAATGTTCAAGGTGGGACCTGGTGTGAGGTGTTTGGGTCATGGGGATGGATCCCTTTTGAATGGCTTGGTGTCCTGCCTGTGGCAATGAGTGAGTTCTCACTCTATTAGTTCATGCCAGGACTAGTTGTTTAAAAGAGATTGGTTTCTCTCTCTTACTTCCTCTCTTGCCATGTAGCACCCTGCTCCCTTTTTCCTTCTGCCATGATTGTAAGCTTCCTGAGGCCTCATCAGAAGCAGATACTGGCACCATGCTTCTTGTACAGTCTGCAGTATCGTAAGCCAAAACAAACTTCTTTTCTTTATAAATTGCCCAGCTCAGGTATTCCTTTATAGCAACACAGAACAGACTAATACAA
>NW_022296013.1:0-1014 GCF_002776525.5 Piliocolobus tephrosceles
TGAAATGGGAACTGTAATAGGCAATGGGATTGTTCTTGTGTGGAGGTCGTAATATCTGCCTATCTTGAGGAACAAATGCCTTCATGATTGAGGGCTCTACTCCCATCGTTTTCAAGGGCTGCTTGTGGTCCAGAAGAGGATTCACCTGGGGTGGAATTTAAGTCTTGCATTTTGCAATAGCTGTCCTAGATTGACTGTCGAGTCACGCGTGACTGACACAAGTCAGGATTAGGCAATGTGGGAGGGCTGGTTTGGGCTTAGGACAACTGCCAAGCAGAGAAAGTAAGAGTGTTAACAGTATTTATTGAGCACTTCCTTACTAAGTGCTGACAAGTTTTAAATGCTTTTTTACAAATTTTATTGAGTATTTTTAATCCGGGGAAATGGGTGTTTTAATGTAGGGAGCCAAAGGCTTGAGGGCCGTGACCAACTCAGCATTCCACTGAAGGCTATATGATCAAACAGCAAACTGTTTATCTTGAATGCAGAATGTGAGCAAACTCATTTCTGCATCTGCCGCCAGGAGGTTTGCTGAGGGCAATCACTCCCTGGTGCTGTGCTCCTTGAGGTTATCTACTGCAGCATCTGGAGACTACTGTTCAAAGAACGCAGTCATGCAAGCCTGCACTAAGTCAAGCAGCTGACTGACAACCACCCCTTTCTCCCTACTTCCTTTACTCAGTAAATATGAAGTGCTATAGAAGCTCAGGGCCCTTGTTCACTAGAAGCAAGGAACCCCCAATCCCTTCTTCCAAATATACTCATCTTTGTCTTTATTCCTGCATTAATATTCTTTTGTTCAGTCCACCAAGGACTGCGGCATTTTAAATTCATTTTTTTTGTTTGTCTGTTTTTTTTTTTTTTTGAAATGGCGTCTTGCTCTGTCACCAGGCTGGAGTGCAGTGGCACAATTTCGGCTCACTGCAACCTGTTCCTCCCAGGTTCAAGAGATTTTTCTGCCTCAGCTTCCTGAGTAGATGGGACTACAGGTGCACACCACCTCACCCAGCTAAT
>NW_022296014.1:0-1204 GCF_002776525.5 Piliocolobus tephrosceles
AGTCCTCACATTTACACTGCCCTTGACAAACACATTCTAAAAGCAGACAGAGTTTGTACCGAATGTGTTCTGAGGCCCGCCCCCTGCTGATTTAATCCCCTCTCACCTTGTCCCACACCTCCTCGGTGATATCCATTAGGCTTCCAAAGAAAGGGTTGACAGCAGCATTGGAGACTAGGATATCGATACCTCCATGAAGCTTCACAGCCTAGAAAGAGGGGGTGAGGTCTTGACCAGGGCTGCAGTAAGTAAGGGAAGTGCATTTACCCATGTTGATAAAAACTTCCTTTTGAGCTATGCCCTGTGGCTCATGCCTGTAATCATGGCACTCTGGGAGCCAAGGTGGGAGGATCACTTGAGTTGAGGAGTTTGAGAGAAGCCTGAGCCACATAGTGAGACCTTATCTTTATATTAGAAACAACAATAACAATGACAACAAAACCTTCCTTCTTAGGAACTATCGTCAAAATAAGTTCCGTTTCTTAAAACATCTTTTTTTTGAAAACTACCTTAAGATCTGCTGCTAACCATTTAAGGTTGGCTTCCTTCTTTCTTTTTTAGATGTAGTCTTGCTCTGTTACCCAGGCTGGAGTACAGTGGCATGATCTCAGCTCACCGCAGCCTTGACCTACTGGGTTCAAGCCATCCTCTTGCCTCAGTCCCCAAAGTAGTCGGGAGTACAAGTACTTGCCACCACACCCCGCCAATTTTTGTATTTTTTGTAGAGACAGGGTCTTGCCCTGTTGCCGTCTGGAACTCCTAAGCTCAAGCCATCCACCTGCCTCAGTATCCAAAAGTGTTACAGGCATGAGCCACCAGGAAGTTGGTCTTATTTTTTTTTTGCAGTCTTTTCTTCCTACCTCCTATTCTTCTAAGGCTGTCTCTGACCCTTTGCTCTTTTCTTTACACTTGCCCTTTGGGATGCTCCTTCATTCTCATGATTTCAAGTCTCATCTCAATATCTATTTCTAGGCCCCTCTTCTTCCTTTCACAGTGAGTTCCACCCCCATTTCTCCAAGTGCTTACTGTCCAGTTCTCCTTGAATAAGTTACCCTTATCTCAAAGTCAATCTGTCCACACTTATCTAAATGGAAAAACTGGCTTAAATAGAGCTGAAGAAAGTTACCCTGGAGGGACCTTTGAGATCATCTGTTCCAATGTCCTTAAGGTGGAGATGATGAAACAGGTTCAAGGAATTTTCTCA
>NW_022296015.1:0-2163 GCF_002776525.5 Piliocolobus tephrosceles
GAAGTTACAGCTGCAGTACTCTGCTTTGGTACTCAGCATATCCCGATAAGATAGGAGAGCTTACGTATAATTTTCCCCATGTCTAGGGAAAACTGACTCTGACTGGTCCTCGTCAGTCTGACCTCATGAATTACTGACAGAGGCTGGAAGCGCCACACTCCTTGTCCTCTTGCACTCTTTGGAGCTAATGCACTGTGGGAACCCTTCCCAGGGCTCTCCATTTGTGTGTAGGGCTGGGGAGAGGGTACACAGGAGGACTGCTGCAGGGCTTCTCAGGGCTTGTTTCAAAGGGACAGGCCTGCAAGGGGCATTTGATCTCTCTTCCCCTTCTCTTCAGAGGTAGGCTGACTGAGGGGTGGAGGGTTGCAGGAAGGTGAAGAAGACTACACTTCAAAGAGCAAAGGATTCTGGGAAAAGAGAATTGTGGCTTGGGAGCTTACTGAACATCACATGGCCCTTCCTTTTGTGGGCAGGGTTGCTATTTGGCCTCTAGCACTACTTCTTTTGCAAAGAGCACAGGAGAAATTAGGGAGGGGGCCTGTGAGCAGAAAAGGATAGAAGGAAGTCAAGAAGTATGGGTATAGCATTACTATAGCACTACTATAGCACTAGTATAGCACTACTCCTCATCAAGCTGGCTTATTGGAGATAAGAACGGGAAATCTTGGGCCAGGCATGGTGGCTCACGCCTGTAATCCCAGCACTTTAGGAGGCTGTGGTGAGTGCATCACTTGAGGTCAGGAGTCCGAGACCAGCTGGCCGAGATGGTGAAACCTCATCTCTACTGAAAATACCAAAATTAGCCAGGTGTGGTCTGGAGTTTGAGACCAGCCTGGCCAACATGGTGAAACCCTGTCTTTACTAAAACTACAAAACTTAGCTGGGCGTGGTCGGAGTTCGAGACCAGCCTGATCAACATGGTGAAACTCTGTCTTTACTAAAAATACAATAGCTAGTTGGGCCTGGTGGCACGTGCCTGTAATCCCAGCTACTCAGGAGGCTGAGGCAGAAGAATTGCTTGAACCTGGGAGGCAGAGATTGCAGTGAGCCAAGATCACGCCACTGCACTCCAGCCTGGGCAACAGAAGGAGCGACTCCATCTAAAAAAAACAAAAACAAAAACAGGAAATCTTTCAGGGAAATACATGCATATGTGGGAGTATCTCTTTGAGATGGGAACTGTAATAGGCCATGGGATTGTTCTTGTATAGAGGTGGTAACATCTGCCTGTCTTGAGGAACAAATGCCTCCACGATTGAGGGCTCTACTCCCATCCTTTTCAAGGGCTGCCTGTGATCCAGAAGAGGATTCACCTGGGGTGGAATTTAAGTCTTGCATTTTGCAATAGCTGTCCTAGATTGACTGTCGAGTCATGCATCACTGACACAAGTCAGGATTAGGCAATGTGGGAGGGCTGGTGTGGGGTTAGGACAACTGCCAAGCAGAGAAAGTAAGAGTGTTAACAGTATTTATTGAGCACTTCCTTACTAAGTGCTGACAAGTTTTAAGTGCTTTTTTATAAATTTTATTGAATATTTTTAATCTGGTGAAATGGATGTTTTAATGTAGGGAGCCAAAGGCCTGAGGGTCGTGACCAACTCAGGATTCCACTGAAGGCTGTGTGATCAAATAGCAAACTGTTTATCATGAATGCAGAATGTGGGCAAACTCATTTCTGCATCTGCCGCCAGGAGGTTTGCTGAGGGCAATCACTCCCTGGTGCTGTGCTCCTTGAGGTTATCTACTGCAACATCTGGAGACTACTGTTCAAAGAATGCAGTCATGGAAGCCTGCACTAAGTCAAGCAGCTGACTGACAACCACCCCTTTCTCCCTACCTCCTTTACTCAATAAATACAAAGGGCTGTAGAAACTCAGGGCCCTTGTTCACTAGAAGCAAGGAGCCCTCTGACCCCTTCTTCCAAATATACTCTTGTCTTTGTCTTTATTCCTGCATTAATATTCTTTTGTTCAGTCCACCAAGGACTGCAGTATTTTAAATTCGTTTTTTTTTTGAGATGGCATCTTGCTTTGTCACCAGGCTGGAGTGCAGTGGCACAATCTTGGCTCACTGCAACCTTTTCCTCCTGGGTTCAAGAGATTCTTCTGCCTCAGCCTCCTGAGTAGATGGGACTACAGGTGCACACCACCTCACCCAGCTAAT
>NW_022296016.1:0-1249 GCF_002776525.5 Piliocolobus tephrosceles
CTTTCTGATCTGTGAATTCATCTCACAGAGTTACAGCTCATTGCTCAAGAAGCAGTTTGCTAACATTCTTTTCGTGGAATCTGGAAAGTGATATTTGGGAGCCCTCAAGGCCCCTTGTGAAAAAGGCAGTATCCTAAGATAACAACTAAAGAATCGCTTTGTGAGAGATTGCTTTCTTTCTGATGTGACTTCATGACACAGAGTTCCACCGTTCCCTTCTTGGAACAGTTTGCTAACACTGTTGTCGTGGATTCTGCAATGTGATATTTGGGAGCTCATTGAGGGCTACGGTGAAAAAGTACATAAGCTCAGGAAGAAACTACAGTTGCCTTCTGAGAAACTGCATTGCCATGTGTGAATGCAACTCACAGAGCTACACGTTTCTCTTCAGTCATGACTTTCCTAACACAGTTTTCTGGAAATCTGCAATGGGATACTGCTTAGCGCAATGCAGCTTATCGTGACGAAAGAAACATCCTCATATGAAAACAAAAAAGAAGCTTCCTTAGAAAGTGCTTGTTGATGTGTGAATTCATCTCACAGAGTTACACGTATATATCATAGAACAGGCCATTAACACTGTCTTTGAAGAACCTCGGAAGGTCTACTTTGGATAGCATTTTGGCCTACGCTGATAAAGGAAATATCGTCTGTTGAAAAGGAGAGAAAAGATTTCTGACAAATTTCTTTCTGATCTGTGAATTCATCTCACAGAGTTACAGCTCAATGCTCAGGAAGCAGTTTGCTAACATTCTTTTCGTGGAATCTGGAATGTAATATTTGGGAGCCCTCTAGGGCCCATTGTGAAAAAGGAAGTATCCTCAGAGAACAACTAGAGAATAGCTTTGTGAGAGATTGCTGTATGATGTGTGACTTCATGACACAGAGTTCCACCCTTCCCTTCTTGGAACACTTTGCTATCACTGTTGTCGTGGATTCTGCAATGTGATATTTGGGAGCTCATTGAGGGCTATGGTGAAAAAGGACATAAGCTCAGGCAGAAAATGGAAGGAAGCCTTATGAGAAACTGCATTGCCATGTGTGAATGCAACTCACAGAGCTACAGGTTTCTCTTCAGTCATGACTTTGCTAACACAGTTTTCTGGAAATCTGCAATGGGATATTGCTTAGCGCAATGCAGCTTATGGTGACAACAGAAACATCCTCATAAGAAAACAAGAAAGAAGCTTCTTTAGAAACTGCTTGTTGATGTTTGAATTCATCTCACAGAGTTACACTTATATTTCAT
>NW_022296017.1:0-2173 GCF_002776525.5 Piliocolobus tephrosceles
GACAAAAGAAACATCCTCATATGAAAAGAAGAAAGAAGCTTCCTTAGCAACTTCTTGATGATGTGTGAATTCATCTCACAGAGTTACACTTATATTTCATAGAGCAGGCCGTTAACACTGTCTTTGAAGAACCTCAGAAGGGCTACTTTGGATAGGATTGAGGCCTACGCTGATAAAAGAAATATCATCTGTTGAAAAGGAGAGAAAAGCTTTCTGACAAATTTCTTTCTGATCAGTGAATTCATCTCACAGAGTTACAGCTTACTCCTCAGGAAGCAGTTTGCTAACACTCTTTTCGTGGAATCTGGAAAGTGATATTTGGGAGCCCTCTAGGGCCCATTGTGAAAAAGGCAGTATCCTCAGAAAACAAATAAAGAATAGCTTTGTGAGAGATTGCTTTCTCATGTGTGACTTCATGACAGAGAGTTCCACCCTTCCTTTCTTAGAACAGTTTGTTAACACTGTTGTCGTGGAATCTGCAATGTGATATTTGGGAGCTCATTGAGAGCTATGTTGAAAAAGGATATAAGCTCAGGCAGAAACTGGAAAGTAGCCTTCTGTGAAACTGCATTGCCATGTGTGAATGCAACTCACAGAGCTACACGTTTCTCTTCAGTCATGACTTTGCTAACATAGTTTTCTGGAAATCTGCAATGGGATATTGCTTAGCGCAATGCAGCTTATGGTGACAAAAGAAACAGCCGCATATGAAAACAAGAAAGAAGCTTCCTTAGAAACTTCTTGTTGATGTGTGAATTCATCTCACAGAGTTACACTTATATTTCATAGAGCAGGCCGTTAACACTGTCTTTGAAGAACCTCAGAAGGGCTACTTTGGATCGCATTGAGGCCTACGCTGATAAAGGAAATATCATCTGTTGAAAAGGAGAGAAAAGCTTTATGACAAATTTCTTTCTAATCTGTGAATTCATCTCACAGAGTTACAGCTTATTGCTCAGGAAGCAGTTTGCTAACACTCTTTTCGTGGAATCTGGAAAGTGATATTTGGGAGCCCTATAGGGCCCATTGTGAAAAAGGAAGTATCCTCAGAGAACGACTAGAGAATAGCTTTGTGAGGGATTGCTGTCTGATGTGTGACTTCATGACACAGAGTTCCACCCTTCCCTTCTTGGAACAGTTTGCTAACACTGTTGTCGTGGATTCTGCAATGTGATATTTGGGAGCTCATTGAGGGCTATGGTGAAAAAGGAAATAAGCTCAGGCAGAAACTGAAAAGTAGCCTTCTGTGAAACTGCATTGCCATGTGTGAATGCAACTCACAGAGCTACACGTTTCTCTTCAGTCGTGACTTTGCTAACACAGTTTTCTGGAAATCTGCAACGGGATATTGCTTAGCGCAATGCAGGTTATGGTGACAACACAAACATCCTCATATGAAAACAAGAAAGAAGCTTCCTTAGAAACTGCTTGTTGATGTGTGAATTCATCTCACAGAGTTACACGTATGTGTCATAGAGTAGGCCATTAACACTGTCTTTGAAGAACCTCAGAAGGGCTACTTTGGATAGCGTTGAGACCTACGCTGATAAAGGAAATATCATCTGTTGAAAAGGAGAGAAAAGCTTTCTCACAAATTTCTTTCTGATCTGTGAATTCATCTCACAGAGTTACAGCTTATTCCTCAGGAAGCAGTTTGCTAACCCTCTTTTCGTGGAATCTGGAAAGTGATATTTGGGAGCACTCTAGGGCCCATTGTGAAAAAGGCAGTATCCTCAGATAACAACTAAAGAATAGCTTTGTGAGAGATTGCTTCCTGATGTGTGACTTCATGACACAGAGTTCCACCCTTCCCTTCTTGGAACAGTTTGCTAACACTGTTGTCGTGGATTTTGCAATGTGATATTTGGGAGCACATTGAGGGCTATGGTGAAAAAGGACATAAGCTCAGGCAGAAACTGGAAAGAAGCCTTCTGAGAGACTGCATTGCCATGTGTGAATGCAACTCACAGAGCTACACGTTTCTCTTCAGTCATGACTTTGCGAACACAGTTTTCTGGAAATCTGCAATGGGATATTGCTTAGCGCAATGCAGCTTATGGTGACAACAGAAACATCCTCATATGAAAACAAGAAAGAAGCTTCTTTAGAAACTGCTTGTTGATGTGTGAATTCATCTCACAGAGTTACACGTATATTTCATAGAGCAGGCCAT
>NW_022296019.1:0-1055 GCF_002776525.5 Piliocolobus tephrosceles
GTTCTCTTCTTATCTTTACTGTGTGCATACTTTCTTAATAATGGCACGTAGAAAGTGTTTAAGCAGGAATAATTCTCAAGATAATTTTGTAACTTTCCTTTTTTCTTTTTAAGGTATGTATTGGATGGAGGAGCATTATGTATGGAACCTCTCACAAAACAGGTGATTATTTTCTTTTAATACTCAATTTTCACTCTCAAGACAGTGTTTTGATTATGTAAGTTAGATCATGAGTAGAAGGTTATCTTAAAGACATTTTAGCATTTTTTTTTTTCGTAGCTCTTACTTGCAAGAATGAAAAAGGTATCCCAGCACTTTGGGAGGCCCGGGCCGGCGGATCACAAGGTCAGGAGATCAAGACCATCCTAGCTAACATGTCGAAACCCCATCTCTACTAGAAAGAAATACAAAATTTAGCTGGGCATGGTGGCGGGCGCCTGTAGTCCCAGCATCTTGGGAGGCTTAGGCAGGAGAATGGCATGAACCCGGGAGGAGGAGCTTGCAGAGAGCCAAGATTTTGCCACTGCACTGCAGTCTGGGCGACAGAGCTACCTGCTAGGATACACATTAACAGTAACCTTTATGTAAGGTTCTAATTTGGTCATGTTGGGCACTTAGAACATTGGTTTGTTGTTTTTTGTGAGATTCTGGAAATGTTCCAATTTTACTTTTTCCCCTTGACTCCAGACTTTTTAACACTGATATGCTGCTGTTAAGTTATATGCTATTTTGTTAGGCCTTCTCAAGTGGGAATCAGGAATGCTGCAGTGTTCTAGAGATGTTTTGTTCTTCCTGTAGGGCTGAAGCAGTGCCTACTCGATAGAATCAGTCATCATGCAAATAAATGCCAAATGAGTCAAAGGCAAAGCGAACGTGCAGCTTGGAGCAAAGAAGGTACTTTTATTAAGAATTTGATATAAACCCTAAGACAAATTTTATATTACTTTCTGAACCTTCTTCCTGTCTTAATTATTTTTTATTCATTTCATTTTCATTCAGTTTGTTTTCTTTCTGTTACAAAGATGATCTATAGAAAATATAGAAGTATAAGAAAA
>NW_022296020.1:0-1796 GCF_002776525.5 Piliocolobus tephrosceles
AAGTGCAGATCCTCAGATGAAAACTAGAAAGAAGCTTTCTTAGAAACTCCTTGGTGATGTGTGAATTCATCTCAAAGAGTTACACTTATGTTGAGTGGAGCATTGCGTTAACACTGTCTTTGAGTAAGCTGAGAAGGGCTACTTGGATCGCATTGAGGCCTATGGTGGTAAAGGAAATATCATCAGTTTAAAACGTGAAAGAAGCTTTCTGAGAACCTTCTTTGTGATTTGTGAATTCATCTCACAGGGTTACAAATTAGTGCTCAGGAAGCCGTTTGATAACACTCTTTTTCTGGAACCTGCAAAGTGATATTTGTGATCCCACTGGGGCACATGGTGAAAAAGGACGTATCTTCAGATAATAACTAGAGAGAAGCTTTCTGAGAGATTGCTTCTGATGTGTGACTTCATCACACAGAGTTCCACCCTAGCCATCTTGGAACAGTTTGCTAACACTGTTGTTTTGGAATCTGCAAAGTGCTATTTGGGAACCCATGGGGGCCCATGGTGAAAAAGGATATATCCTCAGATAATAACTAGAGAGAAGCTTTCTGAGAGATTGCTTTCTGATGTGTGACTTCATCACACATAGTTCCACCATTCCTTTCTTGATACAGTTTGCTAACACTATTGCCGTGGATTCTGCAAAGTGATATTTGGGAGCTTAATGAGGGCTATGATGAAAAAGGAAATCTCCTCCAATCAAAACTGGAAAGAAGCTTTCTGAGAAACTGCATTGCGATGTTTGAATGCAACTCAGAGAGTTACACTTTTCTCCACAGTGATCAGTTTGCTAACACAGTTTTCTGGCAATCTGGAATGGGATACTGCTTAGCGCAAGGAAACTTACGCTGACAAAGGAAAGATCCTAAGATGAAAACTAGAAAGAAGCTTTCGTAGAAACTCCTTGGTGATGTGTGAATTCATCTCACAGAGTTACCTTTATGTTTAGTGGAGCAGTGCTTTAACACTGTCTTTGAGTAAGCTGAGAAGGGCTACTTTGAATCACATTGAAGCCAACCCTGGTAAAGGAAATATCATCATTTTAAAAAGTGAAATAAGCTTTCTGAGAAACTTCTTTGTGATCTGTGAATTCATCTCACAGGGTTACAACTTAGTGCTCATGAAACAGTTTGCTAACCCTCTTTTCGTGGAACCTGAAAAGTGATATTTGTGAGCCCATTGAAGCCCATGGTGAAAAAGGAGTAATCTTCAGAAAATAACAAGAGAGAAGCTTTCTGAGAGATTGCTTTCTGATGTGTGATTTCATCACACAGAGTTCCACTCTTGCCCTCTTGGAGCAGTTTCCTAACACTGTTGTTTTGGAATCTGCAAACTGATAATTGGGAGCCCATTGGGGCCCATTGTGAAAAAGGATATATCCCCAGATAATAACTAGAGAGAAGCTTTCTGAGAGATTGCTTTCTGATGTGTTACTTCCTCACACAGTGTTCCACCCTTGCCGTCTTGGAAAAGTTTGCTAACACTATTGTTTTGGAATCTGCACAGTGATATTTGGGAGCCGTTAGGGGCCCATTGTGAAAAAGGATATATCCACAGATCATAACTAGAGAGAATTGCTTACTGATGTGTGACTTCATCACACAGATTTCCACCGTTCCCTTCTTGAAACAGTTTCCTAACACTATTGCCGTGGATTCTGCAAAGTGATATTTGGGATCTCATTGAGGGCTATGGTGAAAAAGGAAATCTCCTCAGATCAAAACTGGAAAGAAGCCTTCTGAGAAACTACATTGCGATGTGTGAATGCAACTCACAGAGTTACACGTTTCTCT
>NW_022296021.1:0-1054 GCF_002776525.5 Piliocolobus tephrosceles
CCAGTTTTCCCAGCACCATTTATTAAATAGGGAATCCTTTCCCCATTTCTTGTTTTTGTCAGGTTTGTCAAAGATCAGATGGTTGTAGATGTGTGGCATTATTTCTGAAGGCTCCGTTCTGTTCCATTGGTCTATATCTCTGTTTTGGTACCAGTACCATGCTGTTTTGGTTACTGTAGCCTTGTAGTATAGTTTGAAGTCAGGTAGCGTGACGCCTCCGGCTTTGTCCTTTTGACTTAGGATTGTCTTGGCAATACGGGCTCTTTTTTGGTTCCATATGAACTTTAAAGCAGTTTTTTCCAATTCGGTGAAGAAACATTGGTAGCTTGATGGGGATGGCATTGAATCTATAAATTACCTTGGGCAGTATGGCCATTTTCACAATATTGATTCTGCCTATCCATGAGCATGGTATGTTCTTCCATTTGTTTGTGTCCTCTTTGATTTCACTGAGCAGTGGTTTGTAGTTCTCCTTGAAGAGGTCCTTTACATCCCTTGTAAGTTGGATTCCTAGGTATTTGATTCTCTTTGAAGCAATTGTGAATGGAAGTTCATTCCTGATTTGGCTCTCTGCTTGTCTGTTACTGGTGTATAAGAATGCTTGTGATTTTTGCACATTAATTTTGTATCCTGAGACTTTGCTGAAGTTGCTTATCAGCTTTAGAAGATTTTGGGCTGAGACGATGGGGTTTTCTAAATACACAATCATGTCATCTGCAAACAGGGACAATTTGACTTCCTCTTTTCCTAACTGAATACCCTTGATTTCTTTCTCTTGCCTGATTGCCCTAGCCAGAACTTCCAACACTATGTTGAATAGGAGTGGTGAGAGAGGGCATCCCTGTCTTGTGCCAGTTTTCAAAGGGAATTTTTCCAGTTTTTGCCCATTCAGTATGATATTAGCTGTGGGTTTGTCATAAATAGCTTTTATTACTTTGAGGTACGTTCCATCAATACCGAATTTGTTGAGCGTTTTTAGCATGAAGGGCTGTTGAATTTTGTCAAAAGCCTTTTCTGCATCTAAAGGTTTCATTTAGAACCCAGAGTAGGTAAA
>NW_022296021.1:1064-17987 GCF_002776525.5 Piliocolobus tephrosceles
CATTGGCCTCTTGAAGGAAGAAAAATACAATGACTTAATATGTCCTTACACTTTATTAATAGACAAACATTTCCAGGTGCTTTCCTTTCAGATGTTTAACTTTTTTATCTAAATAGAAAGAACACATATAGAGTACCAATTTCATATTTGCCAAATGGTACATATAGTCAAAAATAGGTCTTTTTCCTTGGTTCTCCAGTTCCGTAATTTATTTCCCCAGATGCCACCATTAAGCAGTTTCTTATACATTCTAAAGATGTATCTTAGTATTCTATACATTTAAAATCAGACAATATTCACAAAGCAACACCATATCACCACCCACCAAAATCACTGCACTTGCATGAGTGCAGGCACACCTCATTTGATCGCACTTTGCAGATATTACATTTGTTCTTTTTTAAAAATTGAAGGTTTGTGGCAACCCTGCACTGAGCAAGTCTATCAGCACCATTTCTCCAACACCACATGCTGAGTGTCTGTGTCCCATGTGGGTAATTCTCGAAATACTTCAAACCTTTTGGTTATTGTTGTATCTGTTATGGTAATCTGTGAGCAGCAATCTCCAATGTTATTATTATAATTGTTTTGTTCTGACAATATTAAAGTTAGGCCAATTTGTAACCTTAGAATGGCCTAAGTGTTCAAGTGAAAAAAGAGTTGCTCACCTTTCTCACTTTAAATCAGAAGCTAGAAATAATTAAGCTGAGTGAAGATGGCATATTGAAAGCCGGGATATGCCTAAAGCCAGGTCTCTTATATCAAACTGTTAGGTAAGTTGCGAATGCAAAGGAAGAGTTCTTGAAGGAAATTGAAAATGGTACTCCAGTGAGCACACAAATGATAGGAAAGCAAAGCAGCCTTATTCAGAGAAAGTTTGAGTTGTCTGGATAGAAGGTCAAACTGGCCACAACATTCCTTTAAGCCAAAACCTAATCCAGAGCAAGGCCCTAACTCCAATTCTATGAAGGCTGAGAGAGGTGAGGAAGCTGTAGAAGAAAAGTTTGAAGCTGGCAGAGGCTGGTTCATGAGGTTTAAAGATAGAAGCTGTCTCTACAACATAAATGCAAGCTGAAGCAGCAAGTACTGATGTAGATGTAGATGTTGTAGTAAATTATCCATAAGACGTAGCTAGATTGTTGATGAAGGTGGCTACGCTACACAGATTTTCATTACAGATGAATCAGCCTTCTATTGGACAAAGATGCCATGTATGACTGTTAAAGAAGAGAATTCAATGCCTGGCTTCAAAGCTACAAAACACAGGTTCCCTCTTGTCAGGGACTAATGCAACTGGTGACTTTATGTTGAAATAAATTCTCATGTACCATTCTGAAAATCCTACAGCCCTATGCAAAATCTACTCTGCCTGTGCTCTAGAATTGGAACAATAAAGCTTGGGTGGCAGCACATTTGTTTGTTTACAGCATGGTTTACTGAATATTTAAAGCCCACTGTTGAGACCTACTGCTCAGAATAACAGATTTCTTTCAAAATATAACTGCTCTTGACAATGCTCCTAGTCACCTGAGAGCTCTGATGGAGATGTACAAGGAGATTCATGTTTTCATGCCTGCCAAAACTAAATTAAAAATTTGTTGTTACCCAGGCTGGAATGCAGTGGTATGACCACAGCTCAATATAACCTCAAACTACTGGGCTCAAGAGATTCTCCTGCCTCAGCCACCCAAGTAGCTAGGACCACAGACATGTCCCACAATGCCCAGCCAAACTTTCCATTTTCATAGAGACTTCGTCTCACTTTGTTGCCCAGGCTGGTCTCGAACTCCTGGAACTATTTTCCACCTTATAAATCACAACTCCAAAAAGATATGTGAGTCATCAAGGGCTTGCATATATTCACTGAAGTTTGAGAAATTAAGATTATTAGGTCAGGTATCAGAGTCTAATTTGATGTTTTGAATCTTTAGTGTTTTGAAAACAGGAAGATATCTCTGCAGTAAGACATCTACCTATCATATGTGCTCTTCTGAAAGTAGGAGAATTTGCTTTCCTTGTGTCACTGCTGCATCACCATCCACGGCACTATTTCTGGTCTACGTTTCAGGGTTACCATAGCTGGGTGAAGCTGACAACCCGTGGGGTAAGATAATCTCATCTCTAGTCACAATCTTACTTTTTCTGTCATAGGATTATCTAAACATATCACTGGTAGTAGCTTATTTCTGATCATGGTTCTTAATGTCTCTCAAATTACTCATGCAGCATTTTGCATCTAGAAATATCTTTATCTAACAACACAAACTACTGGTTTGCATCATGACAAAACCAGTCTTTTAGCTATCAGAAGTGTACTTTAGACTTACTGTTTAAGTAAGTCTACTTTTAATTGTATTAATCATTCCTAGCACTTTAAATCTTCTCACGTAAAAATGGAAGGCCACTTTTTTGGCCATTGTGAGCTTTGAAATGAATATGTACCTTAAAAAGAAGATGGCCTTGGATATCTGAAAATGTCACACTTGAGTATGAGGCTATATTTACCTGCATCTTCAGGTTTCTTCTTTCAAACTCTAATACATTTTCTTGTTTTTCTTCTATATCTTTTAGAATGGCACTGAGGGTCTGATGCTATCAGATAAATATACTTGAAACTTCATTACAAAGAGGTAGCAAATAAAATTTGCTCTCTGATATGCCATCGACAAACACAGAGTAAATAAAATACTAAAGAAAGTGTTCCTAAAAATGTTCATTTATCTTTATGCTCAAAATATACTCATACTTTGTATAAGCTTAGCTGTATAAGTGTTGCAGACTTGAACAAAAGCAAACAAATATATTTTGAACTATGTACTAGATCTCCTGGAAAATAGAATGTAAAAGTAACAATAATAAGAAATCAGTTTCTCACTGACTTCTGTTGAAACTATAGGTGTAGGAGAAAAATAAATCAGCACATAATATTGAAAGCGCATACATATAACAAGTTCACTTTAAGGCCTTATGACACTCATTGCACAATATTAAAATCTTATACATAATCTTAGAAATACAAAACACTACGCTCTCAAAAACTCACAAAGGGGACTTAATACCACTCCTACATGCCCTTGTCAGTACTAATCTTCCTGCGTGGAATGCTTTCAATTTACTCTGCCCTGATCCTTTTCTTTCCCTATAAGAGAGAGAATCATGGATTGAGCTCTGGAACCAGATTTCCAGGGTGTAAATCCTGGCTTCACATCTTCCTCTCTGGGTGACTCCAGCAAGTTACTTATCCTCTCTGTGTCTGAATTGTATATAACACATTAAAATGCTAAGGACAATGTCAGCACAAAGTAAGAACTCATTAAACAGTGATTATTATTATCATAAAAAATCCATCTCATACAGGAAATTTCTACTTATCCATGCGGATTTCCTTTTTCTCAGAATTCAGAATTTCAGTGCTACATAATTTAACACTAACATAATAATGTCTTACACATTCTATTTCCTCATCAGGACAATGAGATCTTGTAGGCAGAAGCATGCCCTTTATATTTGTATATGGTTTTGTCATTGTGAGTTCATACAGCTATTGCTCCATTAATGATGACTGATGGATTGACACATACCACCTATCCTTTAATATACTCTCAATACACATTCATTTCTAAAACATGTAGGTCCTCAAAGCCTTCTGAAGTATGTTGCCCTGAAATTTTACTTTGGTGCCCACAAAAGATATTTTTTAAAGTATATAATAAAATAATCTAATTATTTGGCAAAGCAATCTTACTGCTGTCATTTATTAAATGCATCAAAGTAAAATTACAAAGTACAAATTTTAAAAACAAGCAAATAAAAACCCACTAAGGTTTACCACTTTATACAGTGAATGATTTATGGTTATACAAGCAAACAAAAGGCCAGAACTTGTGCCCAGGCTAAGCTCTATCCACAGATTAGGATAAAGAAAACATGGTGCCAACTTTACTTTCTGCTTTGCTCTTATTGTGGATGTACTCAGTCTTGGACACTATGGGCCAAGACTTATCCAAAATAAGTTTTCATTGAGGATGCTACCTTGGTGAAGATTTTGTGTCTAGTTAAGTTTTGTGATTTTGTCCAGCTAAGAATATCCATCAATCGACATATATTTTATTAAGCAACTGCTATGTTCTTTTTTCTAAAGCTACCTTTACATGGTGGATTTTGTAGCGAAGTGTATTACTATAAACCCTATAGGATCAAAGACAGCTAAACCAGGCTGCCTAATCCTCTTCTCTGTTTGGATTCCAGAATCTTTTCCATATCCTGTATCTCCTAGACACTTATGGAAGTGAGTGAAGACATATTTATGACAGTGGCAATGTCTGTGGATAAGAAGTAGCCAAGTAATTCAAACTATGTATAAAGGATAGCAGCTACTCCATAGTTCTGCATTCAAAGCAGATAAGAGTTAACCACATGGCAAAACTTCCATGTCCATTCTTTTCACTATCTTATCTTTTATGATAAAAAACATGTCAATCTTTGTATCATTAAAATGGAGAGTACTGCCATTAGCCAATAACTAACTGGCTGGCTCAAAGAATGGCATTTTCTAAGGTGAAGAACGAAGTAACTTTAATTTCACTCACTACAGAAAGGCTTTCTCTTGATCTTTCTTGGTGTGAAAGGGAAGGTGAATCAATAGTTTTGCTATCATCACAAAAACACTTTATGTCTTTTAGATCGGACAGCAGGACCTTTTTCTTAAAAAAGTAAAATTAGAAAATATAGTAAGAATGTGCAAAAATATAGTTTTGTTTTTCAGTTTTCCAGTGATGAGGATGGGAAGGAAAAATCAAGTCTACAACTATTACAATATCTTAGCACTCTTCATCATCATTAGTTGGCTATTAATATACGGCTAACATTTACTGAGCACTTGTCACGTGCTGGGTGCCAAAAAGTTTCCATAAATCATCTTATTTAATCTTCATATGAACCTGTGAAATAGGGAGTTTATTATATCCATTTTACAGAAGATAAAAGTGAGGCTTAGAGGGTTCAAGAAGTTGTCCAATGTCACACAGCTAGAACTGAAACCCAATCTTATCTCTCCAAAGTCCATGCTCTAAACCACTATGACTTGATTAATTGCCTCTGTAAAGTTCTCTTGGACCCTACTTGGTAAGGATGTTGGTAGACCAGGGGAGAAGCATGTGACACAATTGCTCTACCCATCATTCTCCCTCATGGTGAGAATATAGATATATTCCTAACTATTTTCTTCTATGAGTCAAGGTTTGAGTATGACGGAAAAGGAAGAACAATTCCCTCCCCTCAATACTTGATAAAATATAAAGTATTTCTAAAAATGGTTAATAAAATTTTGCCTGATTGTACATTCCCTTGAAATATTCTTTTCACTGTAATATACATATACATATTCAAGTATGTTTCTTTAACAAATTACTACGCTAGAATACTAGATTCTTTAAAAGTTGGCATGAATCCAACTGATGTATGACTCATTACAAATTTTGAAGTAATGGAAACTTAGTTGCAAAAACTTCAGTATAATGTCGCACTTTTCAAGCCCTACTACAACTAAACTGATTTGCCTGGCTTCAATTACATCTCCATCTCAAACCCAAAGTTAGGAGATTAATGTTTGTTTGATGAATGCTATAGATTTCATTTCAACATGTAAGTCCAATCCAATAGGATCATATGATCTATAAATTAAACCATATTTTTAAATGCTAATTTCTAAAAATAAATAATGGATTTTAAAGAGTTTAATAAACATAGGACACATCTATCTCACATATGAAAAAATTTACACAATAGGAAGATTTTCCTAAGCAGAGATGTATCTCTATATAAAATAGCAGTAATATTGATATAGATACCATTGACTATAGCATCACTCTCATCTCTATTATCGGTCTCAATAGCACCATAAGATTTCAGTAATTCTTTCCTTTTTTCATCATTGGCTTCATCCGAAGCACTCTTTTGTTTCTGATATTTTTGATTAGGGTTTGCTCCATTTTGCAGCAGAATCTCAGGTGCCTATAAAGTATTTTTTCAAAGTTATCTCTATAGACACCAAAAATGGATAATTTCTGTTTTCATCAAAAAGCACCACTGCCAAATACTAGAAGCTATCAAAAGAAAGTTTTCAAACTCAGGACATGAAAATGTTTCTTACATAAATTGATATGGCAATTTTTTATTATATAAATTCATACAAAATTTTTTATTATATAAATTGATACTTGCAATTGCAAACCTATCCCATTTGGACTGATTAGTCCTCACAAGAGAACCAAACACAAACACATGAAAAGTACCATATGCTGCCTTCATTGCAGTAAGAAGTAGGCATAGGCAGGTTCAGTTCTAGATCAGTACTGCCCAGTAGAATTTCCTGTGATAATAAAGTGTTCTATATCTGCTCTGTCCAATAAGGTAACCACTAGTCACATGTGGCTTCTGAACATTTCAAATGTGGCTAATGTGACTGAAGAAATCAATTTTTTATTGAATTAATTTAAATTTAAATAGCAAAAGTAGCTACTAGCTACTAAATTGGGCGGCACAGATCTAGATGCTGTGCAGATTAAGCCACCTGCATGTTAATGTGGAATTTCTGACACCCAGAAGGATTTAATCTCTCTAACACAGCCTCTTGTCCTTCCCTCAAGCTGCAAGCTGCTGGAGGACACGGTAGAAAAGTGGGGTAAGAGTTGCTTCAGGGCTATATTATAAACTATATTATAAATTGTGATTAGACATAGTTGAATGACACTCTATTTAGACAAATACACACTTTACTGGTTCAGGAGGTTTTATGAACTAGCTTAGAGACCTAATACCCATTCTAATATTCTCCATATGGAAATATGTTCCTAAATGATGAGCTTTTAAAAAAATAATTTCAACTTTTTTTTTTTTAGATTCAAACAACACATGTGCAGGTTAACCACATGGGTATATTGCATGAAGCTGAGGTTTGGGGTATGAATCATCCCATCACCCAGGTATTATGCATAGTACTCAACAGAGAGTTTTCCAGCTCTTGCCCTCCTCACTCTTTTCCCTGTCTAGTAGTCTCAGTGTCTACTTCCCATATTTCTGATCTTGTGTACCCAATGTTTAGCTCCCACTTACAAGTGAGAACATGTGGTATTTGACTTTCTCTTCCTGCATTAATTCGCTGAGAACAATGGCCTCCAGCTGCATCCATGTTGCTGCAAAGGACATGATTTTGTTCTTGTTTATGGCTGCATAGTATTCCATGGCATATGTGAACCACATCTTATTTATCCAATTTACCACTGATGGGCAACTTGGGTGATTTAATGTCTTTGCTATTGTGAATAGAGCTACAATTAACACACAAGTGCATGTGTCTTTTTGGCAGAACAATTTGTTTTCCTTTGGGTACGTAGCCAGTGATGGAATTGCTAGGTTGCTATGGTAGTTCCAAGTAGTGGAATTGCTAAATTGCTATGGTAGTTTCAAGTTCTCTGAGAAATCTCCAAACTGTTTTCCACAGTAATTGAACTAATTTACATTGCTACCAACAGTGTATAAGTGTTCTCTTTTCTCCACAACCTTACCAGCATCTGTTATTAACTAATAGCCATTCTGACTGGTGTGAGCTAATATCTCACTGTGACTTTGATTTACACTTCTCTGATGATTAGCGGTACTGAGCATTTTTTTCATATATTTGTTGGCCACTTGTATACTAAATGACAAACTTCATAGAATATTAGAGGGAAACTTAGAAACCCCATCATTTTAGATACAAGGAAGCTAAGGTCAAAGAAGATGTGTTATTTTGGGGAGAAAAAAGTTTCAAATGTAAATAAGGTTGCTCTGAGTAATTCTTAAATTGTGTATTAGAAATAAACTTGTAATTGACCAAAGTGAAGAATGGTTACTAAATAGATTATGGTATAAGTCAGCCAGGAACAGTGGTACATGCCTGAAATCCCAGTACTTTGGTAGGCTGAGGCAGGAAATTGCTTGAGTCCAGGAGTTTGAGACCAGCCTGTGCAACATAGTGAGACCTCTTCTCTATAAAAAATTAGCCCGGTGTAGTGGCACACACTTCTAGTCCCAGCTACTTTAAAGGTGGAGGATCACTTGAGCCTGGGAGGTTGAGGCTTCAGTGAGCCATGCTAGTGCCACTGTACCCCAAGCTGGTTGACAGAGTGAGACCTGGTCTCAAAAAAAAAATTATAGTATAAGTCAATTAGTAAAAAAAACAATAATCCCACTTGCAAGAGGCAAGCAAGTGACTCACCACTGAAAAATCTTCTAGTAAGGAAAAGATCGTTAGGATTTTGTTAAAATGGAGAGCTACTGTATGCCAACGGATAAAGTATTTTTTTAAAACTTTCTGCTTATGTCCAAGGATAAAGAGGCAGAGAAATTTGGGAGCAAATAGGCCAGTAGAAATTATTAAGGATAACCTCTTAGTTGCTCTACTAGCCTAGAGGTAGCATAGCATAAAGAAAAAACTGAACCAAATCGCAAAGACACAGAAGAAAAAACATGAAGAAAAACAAATCCATAAAACAACTAGTGATAACACCATGAAAGGAAGAAAACCTCATGTATCAATATTAACCTTAGATGTAAGTGAATTAAATGCTCCACTTAAAAGATGTAGATAGGCAGAATGGATTTTAAAAATGAACCAACTCTATGCTGCCTACAAGAAACTCACCTTACTGGTAAAGACACATAGAGTAAAGATAAAGGGTGCGGTGGCTCATGCCTGTAATCCCAACACTTTGGGAGGCTGAGGCAGGCGGATCATGAGGTCAGGAGTTTCAGACCAGCCTGATCAACATGGTGAAACCCCGTCTTTACTAAAAATACAAAAAATAGCTGGTGTGGTAATGCACACCTGTTAATCCCAGCTACTCAGGAGGCTGAGGCAGAAGAATTGCTTGAACCCGGGAGGCAGAGGTTGCAGTGAGCTGAAATCGCACCACTGCACTCCAGCCTGGCAACAGAGCAAGACACCTTCTCAAAAAAAAAGCTGGCGGAGTGGGGGTGGTAGAAAATGATATTCTATGCAAAGGAAAACAAGAAGCATTAAAGGAGTAGCTATACTTATAATAAATTAAGCCAACTTTAAATCAAAAACAGCAAAAAAGAGACAAAGGTCATTATCTAATGATAAAGGATGATATCAATTCAACAAAAGGATATAATAATATTAAAAACATATGTACTCAACACTGGAGCACCCAGATTCATAAAACAAATGTTACTAAACCTAAAGAAAGATACAGACAGCAATACAATAATACTGGGGGTCTTGAACACCCCAGTCACAGCCCTAGACAGATCATTGAGGCAGAAAATCAAGAAAGAAACACAGGAGTTAAATGGAACTTCAGACCCAATGGACCTAGCAGACACTTAGAGAACATTCTATCCAACACTGCAGAATATACATTCTTCTCATCAGCACCTGAAACATTCTCACAAATAGAGCATATGTCAGGCCACAAAACTGGTCTTGATAAATTTGAAACAAATTTATCACATCAAGTATTTTCTCGGAACACAGTGTAATAAAACTAGAAATCGATATTAAGAGGAATTCTCAAAATGATACAAATACATGAAATTAACACACTCCTGAATAATCTTTGGGTCAACGACAAAGTTAAGAAAAAATTTAAAAAATCTTTTGAAACAAATGAAAATAGAGACAGAATATACCAAAACTTTTGGGATCCAGCCAAAATAGTGTTAAGAGGGAGGTTTAGAGCATCAAATGCCTACACCAAAAGAATAGGAAGATTACAAATTAACTCACTAAAGTAACTGGAAAAAAAAAGAAAAAAACAAACCCAAAGCTAGCAGAAGAAAAGAAATAACAAAGATCAGAGTAGAACTAAATGATATGGAGACCAAACAAAACAAAATGAAACAAAAACAAAGAATCACTGAATTGAAAAGCCAGCTCTTTGGATAAATTCCTGGAAACAGAACCTTGTAAGACTGAACCATGAAAAACAAGATATCCTGAACAGACTAATAACAAATTCTCTCAACAAGAAAAGCCTAGGTCAAGATGAGCTCACAGTCAAATCCTATAAAACATACAAAGAAGAACTGGTACCAACTTTACTGAAACTGTTCCAAAAAACTGAGCAGGAGAGAACCCTCCCTAGCTCATTCCATGAAGCCAGTATCACCCTGAAACCAAAGTCTGGCAAGAACACAAACGAACAAACAGAAAAACTACAGACCAATATCCCTGATGAAGATAGATACAAAATCCTCAACAAAATACTAGTAAACCGAACCCACCAGCACATCAAAAATATAACACACCATGACCAAGTGGGTTGTATTCCAGGGATGCAAGGATGGCTCAGCATATACAAACCAGTAAATGTGATTCATTACATAAAGAAAATTAAAGACAAAAATCACATAATCATTTCAATAGATGTAGAAAAGGCATTTGATAAAATTGAACATCTCCTTATGATAAAAACTCTCAACAAACTAGGCATAGTAGAAAAAACCTACCTCAAAATAATAAAGGCCATATGAAACAAACCTATAGCCAACATCATATTGAATTGGGAAAAGTTGAAAAAAATTCCCCTAAGAACTGGAATAAGACAACAATGCCCACTTTCACAACTCCTATTTAACTTAGTCCCAGAAGTCCTAGAAAGAGCAATCAAGCAAAAAAAAAAAAGAGAGAGAGAGAGAGAGAAACAGAAGGCATCCAAGTTGGAAAAGAGGAGGTTTTATTATTTCTTTCCATTGACAATATTAGCTTAAACCTAGAAAACCCTAAAGACTCCTCAAAAAATTCTTAGGTTTGAATAACTGAATTCAGTAAAATTTCAGAATACAAAATGAACATTCAAAAATGAGTGTCATTTCTATACACCAATAATAATCAAGATGAAAACCAAATCAAGAAGGCAATCCTATTTACAATAGCTGCAAAAAAATAAAATAAAGTATCTAGGAATATAGTTAACTAAGGAGGTGAAAGAATGAAAACTACAAAACACTGATGAAAGAAATTGCTGGTGACACAAACTAATGAAAAAATACTTCTTGTTCATAATCAGAAGAATAAATATAATTAAAATGAGAATATTGCCAAAACAATAAACAGATTCAATGCAATTCCTATCAAAATGCCAATATCATTTTGTCACAGAATGCGAAAAACCCATCCTAAAATTCATCTGGAACCAAAAAACAGCCTGAGGAGCAAAAGCAATCCTAGGCAAATTGAACAAAGTAACAGAGAGCATGTTACCTGACCTCAAATTATACTCCGAGGCTATAATAATCAAAACAGCATGGCACTGGCATAAAAACAGACACACAGATCAATGTAAAAGAATAGAGAACCCAGAAATAAAGCCACATATCTATAGCCAACTGATATTTGACAATGCTGACAAGAACATACACTGGGGGAAAGGTATCTTTTTCAATAAATAGTGTTGGGAAAATTGGATTGCCATATGTAGAAGAATGTCTCTAATCATATAAAAATCAAATAAAGACAAATCGCAGACTTAAATTTGTTATCTGAAACTATAAAAATTCTATAAGAAAACCTAGGGAAAACTATTCTTGACACTTGTCTAGGCAAAGAATTCATAATAAGACCTTGAAAGCATAAGCAACAAAAACAAAAACAGACATGAGGAACTATATTAAACTAAAAAGCTTCTGCATGGCAAAGGAAATAATGAAAAAGTGAATAGATAACCTGCAGATTGGGGGAAAATATTTGCCAACTATGAATCCTACAAGGAATACTATCCAGAATTTACAAGGTACTCAAACGACTCAACAACAATAAGAAAACACCAAACAGTCCCATTTAAAAATTGGCAAAAGACATGAATAGACATTTCTTAAAAGACGACACACAAATGACCAACAAGCATATGAAAAAATGCTCAACATCATTAATGATCAGAGAAATGTAAATTACAGCCACAATGAGATACCATCTTATGCCAATAGAATGCCTATTATTAAAAAGATAAAAAGAAAAACAGATGTTGATGCATATGCGTAGAAAAGAGAATGCTTGCATACTGTTGGTGGAAATGCAAATTAGTCAACTTCTATGGAAAACAGTATAGAGATTTCCCAAAGAACTAAAAATAGAACTGCCATTCAATCCAGCAATCCCACTACTAGTTATATACTCAAAGAAAAAGTAGTCATCATATTAAAAAGACACTTGTACTCAAACGTTTATTGTAGCAGCATTCACAATAGCAAAGATAAGAAATCAACCTTAGTGTCCACCAATGGATGACTGGATAAATAAAATATGGTACACACACACACACACACACACAAACACATACTGGAATACTATTCAGTGGTAAAGTATGGAATCATGTCTTTTGCAGCAACATGAATGGTACTGGAGGCCATCCACATTGTTAAGTGAAAACAACTCAGGAAGAAGTCAAATACTGCATGTTCTCACTTATAAGTAAGAGCGAAATAATGTGTACACATAAACAGAATGTGGAATAACAGTCACTGGAGACTCAGAAGGGTAGGGGTGGGAGGGGGTTGAGGGATGAGAAATTAATTAATGGGTACAATGTACACTAGTTGAGTGATGGTTACACTAAAAGCCCAGAATTTATCACTACTCAATGTATCCATTTAACAAAACTGCACTTTTACCCTTTCAATTAATACAAATATATTTAAAAAGAAAAACACCCTTGTTTTAAACCCAAGGACAAACCTCAGTCCTGCTACTTGCTAGCTACATCTTTGGGCAAGTTACTTACCATCTCTAACCTCATTTTTATCATCTATGAGAATTAGAGAGCCCTTGTAAAATGTCTGGCACATAGTATTCTCCTAATAAAACTAGCTCCATAATACCCTGCTTTCCTTTAGAGAGTGAAAAGATCAATAGTAGTAGTGAGAGACAGCAGATGATGGCATGTGAAAACGTATTCTGCAAAGACTTTTGACAAAATCTGCATATGTACACCTTAGTGAAGTCTGAGTAAAGGTGTGAAAAGAGGAAACATTTTATATATCTATTATTTATATTTTACTGTTTTTATTTATCTGTGTTTAAAAGATGGGGTCAGAAACTACCCGATTCCAGTAGTTTCCAAGCCTGATTGATCAGTAAAGTCACTTGTGGAATTCTTTTAAAACAGATTTTTGAGACCGTCCCAAGATTAATTTAGCAAACTGGAGATGTAGGCGTTAATCTGCAGAAATTTATTTCAAACATTATTAAGAAGGAGAGAGAAAGTGAATTTCAGAAAAGGAAACCTCTAAACTCTTAAAAAGTATGCTATATTAATAATGACTATTCTGCCACTGAGTTAAGGTGAGATCTTCTCTAGGCCTTGACTTTAATATGCTAAAAATAATTCATTTAATTTATCACTTTGGAGAACACAGAGAGCTCAGTTCAGACAGAATGGGAACCTGAATAGTGTTCTTCAATGATAGTCATCCATAGGAAAAGTCTAAAGAGCAGCAGGGTAACAAGGCACTAAACAGGAAAAGCTAAAGCTAAAGTTGGGAGGAAGCTCCAGGTATGGAGTGGGCCTGAGGGCCAAAGAGCTTGGCAAAGATTATGTGACCAAGAAATAGGCCTTTTACCTGATAAATAAAAAAAAAAGAAAAGAAAAAAAAAATCAGCCTTACTGATCACTACTACAATAAAGACTTAGAAACATTCTACCATCACAAAAAATCTTTTCCGCCCCTCTGCAGTCAATCACCTACCAAGACTCTTTGGTCTCTGGCAACCAGTGATCTGCCTGTATTGCTTGAAATTTTGCTTTTTGTAGAATTTCATACGAATGAGCTCAGAATGTAGTTTTTGTGTCTGGTCTCTTTGACTTAGCATGATGATTTTGAGATTCACCCATACTGTTGTGTATATCAATAGTTTGTTTCTCACCTGTAATACTAGCACCTTTTATTTCTCTATTAAAAATACAAAAATTAGCCGGGTGTGTGGCACATGCCTGTGATCCCAGTTACTTGGGAGGCTGAAACAGGAGAAATGCTTGAACCTGGGAGGCAGAGGTTGCAGTGACCAGAGAATGTGACATTGCACCCCAACTTGGCTGACAGAACAAGACTCCATCTCAAAAAAAAAAAAAAAGTTTGTTCCTTTTAACAACTTATTCATTTACCAGCTGATAGACATTTGAGGTCCCTTCCAATTAGAGCTTATTATGAATAAAGCTGCTATTCACATTCTAGTACAAGTCTTCGTGTGGACAAAAGTTTTCATTTATCTTAGGTAAATAAAACCAAGGAGTGGTCCAATATTTCGTAAATATGTAATATCTTTCATGTAATAAAAATTGCCAAATTGTGTTTCCAAATGTACCATTTTGCATTTCTACGAGCAATCTCTCCAACATTTGGCGTTTTCAGTCTTTTAAATTTTAGCCATTCCAGTGGGTGTGTAATGGTATCTGAATGTCTCAGTGTAGTTTTAATCTGCATTAATTCAATGACTAATGATGCTGAGCATTTTATTTTTTTAGACCATCTGCTCTGTCGCCCAGGCTGGAATGCAGTGGCACGATCTCGGCTCACAGCAACCTCCGCCTCCTGTGTTCAACTGATTCTCCGGCCTCAGTGCCTCCCAAGTAGACAGGATTATAGGTGTGCCCTACCATGCCTGGCTAATTTTTGTGGTTTTGGTAGAGATGGGGTTTCACCATGTTGGCCAGTCTGATCTTGAACACCTGACCTCAGGCAATTCACTCACCTCGGCCTCCCAAAGTGCTGATATTACCGGCATGACCCACTAAACCCAGCCTGCTGAGAATCTTTTTAAAGAGCTTATTTGCCATTCATGTATCTTTCTGGGTGAAATGTCCTAATCTTTTGCCCATTTTTTTATTGGGTTGTTTGAGTTCTAACAGTTCTGTATACATTCTGGATACAAGTCCTTTAGCAGATGTATGTTTTGGGAGATATATGTTCTCTCAATCAGAGAAGTTTGTCTTTTTCTTTTATTAATTTTATTTCTTATTAATATATTATAGATGTACATATTTTTAGGGTACATGTGATAGTTTCAAACTTATATAATTTGTAAAGATCAAATCAGTGTCATTGGGATATGTATCACCTTAAATATTTGTCTTTTCTTTATGCTAGAAGCATTTTAATTATTTTCTTGTGGCTATTTTGAAATATACAACAGGTTATCGTAAACCGTAGTCACCCTACTGATCTTTCAAACATTAGATCTTATTTTTTCTATCAAACTGTATGTCTGTACCCGTTAACCTCTCTTCATCCCCACCCAACCCATACTTTCCAGACTCTGGTAACCACCTATCTATCTTCATGAGATCCACTTGTTTAGCTCCCACACGGGAGTGAGACCGTGTAATACTTGTTTTTCTGTGTTTGGCTTATTTCGCTTAATACAATAACCTCCAATTCAATCCACGTTGCTGCAAATGACAGAATTTCCTCCCTTTTCATAGCTGAATAGTATTCGTTTGTGTCTATAGACCATCTTTTCCTTAACCATTTGTCCACTGGTGGGTACTTAGGTTGATTCCATATTTTGGCTATTGTGAAGAGTGCTGCAATAAACATGGAGTACAGATATTGCTTCAATATGTTGGTTTTCTTTCTTTTGGATATACACTGAGTAGTGGAGTTGCTGGATCATATGGTAGCTCTATTTTTATTTTTTCAAGAAGCCTCTAGTTTTCCATAGTGGCTATATTAATTCACATTCCCACCAACTGTGTATGAGAGTTCACCTTTCTCTACATACTCACCAGCATCTGTTGTTCCTTTTTTTTGACAAGATCCACTTTAATTGGAGTAAGATGACATCCCTTTGTGGTTTTGATTTGTATTTCTCTGGTAATCAGTAATGCTGAACGTTTTTTCATATACCTGTTAGCCATTTGCATGTCTTCTTTTGTAAAACATCTATTCATATGTTTTACCCATTTTTAAATCATATTATTGTTCTTTTTTTTGGCTGAGTCATTTCAGCATCTATATTCTGGTATAAATCTCTCATCAGATCGAGAGCTTGCAAGCATATTCTCCCATTGTGTCAACTGTCTCTCCCCTTTGTTGATTATTTCATTTGCTGTCAGGTGAACAGCTTGGTTTCCCCTATTCTGTAAGGTAACTTTCTATACCATGTAGGTGATCTTCATTCCTTTTCATTCATTTTTCTCTGTGTATTTTCAAGTAACCTGTCTTTGAGCTCACTGATTCCTTCCTTTGCTTGATCTCTTCTGCTGCTGAGATTCTCTAAGGAAATTTTCAGCTCAGCAAATGTATTTTTCAGTTCCAAGATTTCCATTTGATGGAGAAGATTATTTCAATCTCTGTCATATTTCTAGATTAAATTCATGAATTGCTTTTCTGTGTTATCTCACAGATCACTGAGTTTCTTTTAAACTGCTATTTTGAATTCTTGGTCAGAGAGTTCACATATCATTATCTCATTACAGTCAGTAATTGGTTCCTTGCTTTGTCTGTTTGAAGAGATCATGGTTCCCTGTTTGCTGCTGCTTGTTGTAGATGTCTATCTTTGCACTGAAGGAGTATTTATTCCAGTCTTCTTTGTCTGATTTACTTTGGTATGTATTGCATATGTTTGATTAGTGATTCTTTATAATTTACCTGTGAATTTTCTTTCATTTATTCCCTCTAAGTTGTTGCTTTCTTTTTAGCACCAGATGGCAGTTTATGCCCAGGTTTGCCTCAGTTGAAGAAAACAATCAGAGTGTCACTTTTCCCAAATGGGGAAGGTCCCAAAGGAGATATCCAGTAGCATAGAAAGGCTGGCTAGGGGGTTGTACCCAAGAAACCTGTGGAACAAGCCTACTACAGAAGGTAGAAGGTAGTGTTGCTTAACTGTCACTCTGATTTGGCATCTCCTTTGGCCAAGTTACAGAG
>NW_022296026.1:0-5911 GCF_002776525.5 Piliocolobus tephrosceles
ATGGAATGGAATGGAATGGAATGGAATAGAATGGAATGAAATGGAACGTAATATGAAATGGAATGAATTATGGAATGGAACGAAACTGGAGGGAACACAACGAAATATGAAAGGAAATGGAAAAGAATGAAAGGGAATGAAATGAATTGAAAAGGAATATGGAGTGGAATGGAATATAGAAAGGAAAGGAATATGGAAAGCGTAGGAATGGAATATGGAATAGAAAGGAATGGAATAGAATATGGAATTTAATGTAATTGAATGGAATCGAATGGAATATGGAATGCAATGGAATGGAATAAGAATGAAATAAAATGGAACGCAATGCAATGCAATATGGAATGCAATGCAATACAATATGGAATGGAATGAATTATGGGATAGAACGGAATGGAGTGGAATGGAATGGAATATGGAATGGAATGGAATGGAATATGGAATGGAAAGGAGTGGAAATTAATGGAATGGAATGGAATAAGGAAAGGAATGGAATGGAATGGAATATGGAATGGAATGGAAAGGAATGGAATGGAATGCAATGGTATTGAATGGAAAGACGGAATGGAATGGAATATGGAATTGAGTGGAATGGACGCAATGGAACAGAATGCAGCAGCATGGAATATGGAATGAAATGGAATGGAATGGAATGAATGGAAAGGAATGAAATGTAACATGAAATGGAATGGAATGGAATATGGAATGGAATGGAAAATGGAATTGAATGGAATGGAAAGGAATAGAATAGAATGGAATATGGAATTGAATAGAATGGAATGGAATGGAGTGGAATGCAATATGGAATGCAATGGAATGGAATGGAATGGAATATGCAATGGAAAAGAATGAAATGGAATGGAATATGGAACGGAATGGAATGGAATGGAAAGAATGGAATGGAATGTGCAATGGAAAGGAAATTGGAATGGAATAGAATATGGAAGGGAATGGAATGGAATTGAAAAGAGTGGAATATGGAATGCCATGAAATATTGGATGACATGGAATTTGGAATGAAAAGGAATATGGTATGGAATTCAATGGTATGGTTTATGGAATGGAATGGAACATGAAATGGAAAGGAATATCGAATGGAATGGAATGGAATATTGAATGGAATGGAATGGAATGAAATGGAATATGGAATGGAATTGAATGGAATATGGAATGAAATTGAATGGAAGGAAATGGAATTGAGTGGAAGGGAATATGGAATGGAATGGAATGGAATGGAATATGCAATGGAATGGAATATGAAATGAAATGGAATATGGAATGGAATGGAATGGAATAGGTAACGGTTTGGAATGGAATGGAATGAAATGAAATATGGAATGGAACGGAAAGAATGGAATGTAACTGATCGGAACGGAACAGAACGGAATGGAACGGAATATGAGGTGGAATGGAAGGGAATGGAATGGAATGGAATATGGAATGGAATGAAATATGGAACGGAATGCATTGGAATATGGAATGGAATAGAATACGGAATGGAATGGAAAATGGAATGCAATGGATTGGAATATGTAATGGAATGGAGTAGAATATGGAATGGAATGGAATTTGAAATGGAATGTAATGGAATGGAAAATGGAAAAAATAGAAAGGAAACTAATTGAATGGAATGAAATGGAATAAGGAATGGAATGGAATATGGAATGGAATGGAGTGGAATGGAATGGCATGGAATGGAACATGGATTGCAATGGAATATGGAATTGAATGAAATGGAACGGAATGGAACTGAATGGGGCGGAACGGAATATGGAATGGAATCAAAGGGAATGGAATGGAATATGGAAAGGCATGGAATATGGAATGGAATGGAAAATGGAACGGAAAGGAATATGAAATGGAATAATATGAAACGGAATGGAAAGTAATAGAATATGGAAAGGAATAAAATGGAAAATGTAAAGGAAAGAAATATGGAACGGAATGGAATGGAAAATTGATTGGAATGGAATGCAATATGGAGTGGAATGGAATATGGAATGGGTGAACTGGAATGGAATACAATGAATTGGAATGGAATATGGAAGGGAATGCAATTTAATGCAATGGAATGGAATGGAATATGGAAAGGAATGGAATGGTATATTGAATGGAATGAAATGGAATGGAATCGAATGAAATGGATTCGAATATGTAGTGGAAAGATTGGAAAGGAATGGAATGGAATGGAATGAAATATATAATGTAATGAAATGGAACAGAATTTGGAATGGAATGGAATGGAATTGAATGGAATATGGAATGAAATTGAATAGAATGGAATGGAATGGAATGCAATATGGAATGGAATGGAATGAATTATGGAATTGAATGGAATATGGAATGGATTGCAATGCAATTAAATGGAATGGAATTGAATGGAAAGGAATATGAAATGGAATGGAATGGAACGGAATGATGGAAAGAATGGAATATAAAGTTAAATGGAAAGGAATGGAGTGGAATGGTATATGGTTTGGAATGGAATGCAATATGGAAGGGAATGGAATGGAATGGAACGGAATGGAATGGAATGGAAAGGAATGGAATATAGAATTGAATGGAATGAAATGGCATGGAAAATGGAATGGAATAGAATGGAATGGAATGGAATATGGAACGGAATGGAATGGAATGAAAGAGAATGGAATGGAATGGAATGGAATATGGAATGGAATGGGATTGGAATGGAATAGAATATGGAAGGGAATGAAATGGAATTGAATGGAATGGAATATGGAATACAATGGAATAAGGAATGGAATGGAAAATGGAATTGAATGGAACATGGAATGGAATGTAATGGAATGGTATATGAAATGGAATGGAACATGAAAAAAAACATGAAATGGAATGGAATGGAAAGGAATGAAATGCAATGGAATGAAATGGAATATGTAATGGAATGGAAAAGGGAAAGCAATGGAATATGGAAAGGAATGGAAAATGAAATGGACCTGACTGGAAAGGAACGGAACGGAAGGGAGAATGGGATTAAAGGGAATGGAACGGAATGGAATGAAATATGGAATGGAAAGGAATATGATATGGAATTGAATATGGAATCGAATGGAATATGGAATGGAATGGAATAGAATGAAATAAAATGAAATATGAAAGCAATGAAATATGGAAATGGAATATGGAATGGAATGGAATGGAATAGAATGGAATGGAATGGAATATGGAATGAAATGAAATATGGAATGCATGGAATGGGATATGGAATAGAATGGAATGGAATAAAATATGGAATGGAATGGAATTGAAAGGAATGGAATGGAAAATGGAATACAAGGGAATAAAATAAGAATGGAATGCAATGGAACGTAATGCAATTCAATATGGAATCGAATGGAATAGAATATGGAATGGAATGGAACAACGAATGGAACGGAATGGAATGGAATATGCAATGGAATCTAATGCAAAATGAAATGCAACAGATTATGGAATGGGATAGAATGGAATGGAATGGAATGAAATGATATGGAATATGGAATGGGATGGAATGGAATGGAATGAATTGGAATGGAATATGGAATGAAATGGATTAGAACATAACGAAATGGAATGGAATATGGAGTGGAATGGAATGGAATGGAATTGAATGGAATGAAATGGAATGGAATATGTAACGAATTAGAATGGAATGGAATGGTGTGGAATATGAAATGGAATGGAATATAATGGAATAAAATGGAATATGAAATGGAATGGAATGGAATGGAATTGGATAGTGAATGGAATAGAATGGAACGGAAGGGAATTGAAGGGGATATGGAATGGAATGGAATGGAATGGAATGGAATAGAATGGAATGAAATGGAACGTAATATGAAATGGAATGAATTATGGAATGGAACGAAACTGGAGGGAACACAACGAAATATGAAAGGAAATGGAAAAGAATGAAAGGGAATGAAATGAATTGAAAAGGAATATGGAGTGGAATGGAATATAGAAAGGAAAGGAATATGGAAAGCGTAGGAATGGAATATGGAATAGAAAGGAATGGAATAGAATATGGAATTTAATGTAATTGAATGGAATCGAATGGAATATGGAATGCAATGGAATGGAATAAGAATGAAATAAAATGGAACGCAATGCAATGCAATATGGAATGCAATGCAATACAATATGGAATGGAATGAATTATGGGATAGAACGGAATGGAGTGGAATGGAATGGAATATGGAATGGAATGGAATGGAATATGGAATGGAAAGGAGTGGAAATTAATGGAATGGAATGGAATAAGGAAAGGAATGGAATGGAATGGAATATGGAATGGAATGGAAAGGAATGGAATGGAATGCAATGGTATTGAATGGAAAGACGGAATGGAATGGAATATGGAATTGAGTGGAATGGACGCAATGGAACAGAATGCAGCAGCATGGAATATGGAATGAAATGGAATGGAATGGAATGAATGGAAAGGAATGAAATGTAACATGAAATGGAATGGAATGGAATATGGAATGGAATGGAAAATGGAATTGAATGGAATGGAAAGGAATAGAATAGAATGGAATATGGAATTGAATAGAATGGAATGGAATGGAGTGGAATGCAATATGGAATGCAATGGAATGGAATGGAATGGAATATGCAATGGAAAAGAATGAAATGGAATGGAATATGGAACGGAATGGAATGGAATGGAAAGAATGGAATGGAATGTGCAATGGAAAGGAAATTGGAATGGAATAGAATATGGAAGGGAATGGAATGGAATTGAAAAGAGTGGAATATGGAATGCCATGAAATATTGGATGACATGGAATTTGGAATGAAAAGGAATATGGTATGGAATTCAATGGTATGGTTTATGGAATGGAATGGAACATGAAATGGAAAGGAATATCGAATGGAATGGAATGGAATATTGAATGGAATGGAATGGAATGAAATGGAATATGGAATGGAATTGAATGGAATATGGAATGAAATTGAATGGAAGGAAATGGAATTGAGTGGAAGGGAATATGGAATGGAATGGAATGGAATGGAATATGCAATGGAATGGAATATGAAATGAAATGGAATATGGAATGGAATGGAATGGAATAGGTAACGGTTTGGAATGGAATGGAATGAAATGAAATATGGAATGGAACGGAAAGAATGGAATGTAACTGATCGGAACGGAACAGAACGGAATGGAACGGAATATGAGGTGGAATGGAAGGGAATGGAATGGAATGGAATATGGAATGGAATGAAATATGGAACGGAATGCATTGGAATATGGAATGGAATAGAATACGGAATGGAATGGAAAATGGAATGCAATGGATTGGAATATGTAATGGAATGGAGTAGAATATGGAATGGAATGGAATTTGAAATGGAATGTAATGGAATGGAAAATGGAAAAAATAGAAAGGAAACTAATTGAATGGAATGAAATGGAATAAGGAATGGAATGGAATATGGAATGGAATGGAGTGGAATGGAATGGCATGGAATGGAACATGGATTGCAATGGAATATGGAATTGAATGAAATGGAACGGAATGGAACTGAATGGGGCGGAACGGAATATGGAATGGAATCAAAGGGAATGGAATGGAATATGGAAAGGCATGGAATATGGAATGGAATGGAAAATGGAACGGAAAGGAATATGAAATGGAATAATATGAAACGGAATGGAAAGTAATAGAATATGGAAAGGAATAAAATGGAAAATGTAAAGGAAAGAAATATGGAACGGAATGGAATGGAAAATTGATTGGAATGGAATGCAATATGGAGTGGAATGGAATATGGAATGGGTGAACTGGAATGGAATACAATGAATTGGAATGGAATATGGAAGGGAATGCAATTTAATGCAATGGAATGGAATGGAATATGGAAAGGAATGGAATGGTATATTGAATGGAATGAAATGGAATGGAAT
>NW_022296027.1:0-4580 GCF_002776525.5 Piliocolobus tephrosceles
TCTTTCTGTCGCTCTTTCTTGCTGTCTTTCTGTTGTTCTTTCTTTCTTTCTGTCTGTCTTTCTGTCTGTCCTTCTTTCTGTCTGTCTTTCTGTCTGTCTTTCCATCTTTCTTTCTGTCTTTCTTTCTGTCTGTCTTTGTCTGTCTTTCTGTCTTTCTGTCGTTCTTTCCGTCTTTCCGTCTGTCTTTCTGTCTGTCTTTCTGTCTGTCGTTCTTTCTTTCTGTGTCTTTCTGTCTGTCTTTCTGTCTTTGTCTTTCTGTCTTTCTTTCTGTCGTTCTTTCTTTCTGTCTTTCTGTCTTTGTTTCTGTCTGTCTTTGTCTTTCTGTCTTTCTGTCTGTCTGTCTTTCTGTCATTCTTTCTTTCCATCTTTCTGTCGTTGTTTCTGTCTGTCTTTCTTTCTGTCGTTCTTTCTTTCTTTCTGTCTGTCTTTCTGTCTTTGTCTTTCTGTCGTTCTTTCTTTCTTTCTGTCTGTCTTTCTGTCTTTCTTTTTGTCTTTCTGTCTGTCTTTCTTTCTGTCTGTCTTCCTGACAGTCTTTCTGTCTGTCTTTCTCTCTTTCTTTGTTTCTATCTTTCTGTCTGTCTTTCTGTCGTTCTTTCTGTCTTTCTCTTTCTATCTGTTTTTCTTTCTGTCTGCCTTTCTGTCTTTCTTTCTGTCATTCTTTCTTTCTTTCTGTCTTTCTGTCTGTCTGCCTTTCTGTCTTTGTCTTTCTGTCTTTCTTTCTGTCATTCTGTCTGTCTTCTGTCTTTCTGTTTTTGTCTGTCTTTCTGTCTGCCTTTCTCTCTGTCTTTCTGTCGTTCTTTCTTTCTGTCCTTCTGTCTTTGTCTTTCTGTCTGTCTTTCTGTCTGTCCTTCTGTCTTTCTGTCTTTCTGTCTGTCTTCGTCTTTCTGTCTTTCCTTCTGTCTGTCTTTCTGTCGTTCTTTCTGTCTTTCTTTCTGTCTTTGTCGTTCTTTCTTTCTGTCTTTCTGTCTTTCTCTCTGTCACTCTTTCTTTGTCTTTCTGTTGTTCTTTCATTCTGTCTTTCTCTCTTTCTTCCTTTATTTCTTTCTGTCTGTCATTCTGTCCGTCTGTCTGTCTGTCTTTTTGTCTGTCTTTCTGCCTGTCTGTCTTTCTTTCTGTCTTTCTTTCTTTCTGTCTGTGTTTCTGTCTTTCTGTCCGTCTGTCTGTCTTTCTGTCTGTCTTCCTGCCTGTCTTTCTTTCTGTCTGTCTTTCTGTCTGTCTTTCTTTGTTTCTTTCTGTATTTCTATCTTTCTGTATGTCTTTCTTTCTGTCTGTCTTACTTTCTCTTTGTCTTTCTGTCTGTCTTTCTGTCTGTTTTTCTTTCTGCTTTCTGTCATTCTTTCTTTCCTTCTTTCTGTCTTTCTGTCTGTCTGTCTTTCTGTCTTTCTCTCTTTCTGTCTTCCTTTCTGTCTCTCTGTCTTTCTGTCTGTCCTTCTGTCTGTCTTTCTGTCCGTCTGTCTTTCTCTCTGTCTGTCTTTCTCTCTGTCTGTCTTTCTGTCTTTCTGTGTGCCTTTCTGTCTGTCTTTCTGTCTTTCTATCTTTCTGTCTTTCTGTCTTTATTTCTGTCTTTCTTTCTTTCTGTCTTTTGTCTTTCTGTCATTCTTTCTTTCTTTCTGTGTTTCTGTCTATCTTTCTGTCTGTCTTTCTGTCTTTCTTTCTTTCTGTTTTTCTTTCTGTCTTTCTGTCTGTCTGTCTTTCTTTCTGTCTTTCTGTCATTCTTTCTTTCTGTCTTTCTGTCTTTGTCTTTCTTTCTTTCTGTCTGTCTTTCTGTCTGTCCTTCTTTCTGTCTTTCTGTGTGTCTTTCTGTCTGTCTGTCTTTCTCTCTTTCTGTCTGTCCGTCTTTCTGTCTTTGTCTTTCTGTCTTTCTGTCTGTCTTTCTGTCTGTCTGTCTTTCTGTCTTTCTGTCATTCTTTCTGTCTGTCTGTCTTTCTCTCTGTCCGTCCTTCTGTCTGTCTTTGTCTTTCTGTCTGTCTTTCTGTCTTTCTTTCTGTCTGTGTTTCTTTCTGTCTCTCTGTCTGTCTGTCTTTCTGTCTGTCTGTCTCTCTTTCTGTCTGTCTTTGTCTTTCTGTCTGTCTTTCTGTCTTTCTTTCTGTCTGTCTTTGTCTTTCTGTCTGTCTTTCTTTCTGTCTGTTTTTCTATCTTTCTTTCTGTCTTTCTGTCATTAGCCTCAAGGAAATGGAAACTCGGAGATTATAGGACTTGTCCAAGGTCACATATGTAGTAAGCAACAGATAGAAAATTGAAATAATGACTTATTGACCTTTATTTGAAAGATATATTCATATTAAGGAGAATTGGATTGGATTCCATCCCTGTATCCAGCTCTTATTAAATTTGCAAGTCTATTTTCTTTGAGCCCTACTTTCTTCACAATAAAATGAAAACGATAACTCCACACACATTCTCTACCTTCCAGAGATATTAAGAGACTCAAATGGGAAAGTGAATATAAAAGTAAGGCATAATGCCCCATATAAATGTAAGTTACTATAATTATTATAATTCAGTAATAAAAATGGGTCCCACATTCTGATTACTAAACATATCAAATCAAGAATTGTATCTTAATACTGACATTTATTATTGTTTGGATGTCCTAACTATTCAGCTACAAGTTCAATTTCAAAAACCAGAAATTTATAGAGTATACCTTTTCTCATACTGCCATGTTGGTTATCAATAAGGGACTCCCATTCCATTACTTTCATTTTAGTGATATGTACAAATTTAAATTAGTGTCAGTCAATTTATCACAGAAGGGTACAATATTATGTCCCTTAGTGTCGATTATTTTCACCTTCAACATTTTTGTTGCACAGTTTTTTAGTTCACTATAGCTACTGGATTAGAATGCATTGCGACCTACAAGCAAGACCATTGCTAAGAAAATGTGAAGCCTGAGCTCACTTAGTTATATCACTTATAAGTGGTGATCTTGATCAAAGTACAGATAAATTATCAGCTTGTGTATAGACTTTTAAATTTGACAACTGATGATAATGCATACTGAAGAGAAATCAGAGATTTTGCTAGGAAAAAAAAAAAAGTCTAATGCTCTGAAGAAACAGAAGCAATGGAAGAAATCCCATAGGAGACAGCTCAGAGTCCTGTCTCTGATTGCAGTTCTAATGGGTATGGATAGAACTTGAACAACTTTTACCTTGCATAAGAACAGACAATGTAGAATCCTGGCTAGAGAGAAGATGGAGCAAGAATCATCTTGTAACAGTAATAGTCAAATGGGCAGTTGCCTCCCATGAAGGACAGACCTCTGATGTTAGCAGCTTTGGGGAGGAAGATGGGTGAGAAGATGACTCATTGCCTTAATGTTATTAAGCAGAAGTTCTGAGGGAAAGGAAATCATCTCCCAGCTTGTCTGTGCCTTCTATTCAATCCCTTTCTCTCTAGTCAAGGGCAGAAAGGCCTCAGAGAGGTCAATGGGAACACAAAGAATTGGACATAAAGCAGAAGATAGGTTCAATTGCCTATAGAGTAAGCAGATGATTGTCAGCCATCTATATTCATTATTTGGGTGATTTTTCTGAATCTGGACCAGAATTCCCTCAGCTATTCTCATGGCTCACTGTCTCACCTCCATTCCAAGTATTAAATCAAATGTCACCTTCTTAATGAGGTCTGCCCTGACTAGCCTATATAAAACTGCAATTTTCCTCCCCTATACCTTCTTCACTTCCTATCCTTTTGCAGTGTTCCATTATCTTTTATCCTTTCCCATAGCATTTTAATACACTATATAATTTACTCACTAAGTTTATTAATTTCTCATATCCCCTTGTCCCAATGAGAATGGACATATTGCCATCTGCTTTGTTCTCTAATGCTTTCACTGACACACTACAATTGTCCAGCAGTGAGAAGGAGAAGAGCTCCCTGATGTCAGATCCCATCAGCTTGGCCTGGGTGTTGCTGGGAGCTGGCCTGTCACTCATGGCAAGGTCTTGGTGTTCTCCTGTTGAACATGAACAATTTCACAGAGTATCACCATCAAATAAGGCCACTCTGTTACCATGATGGATCAAGACAAAAACAAGACCACTCCATAATCACATCTAAATCCGTACATAACAGAAACATTGTTCAAGTCAGAAAAAAACGACCAAATATCCACCTATCCTGGCTAATGTGAGTGATCACTTCTTCTTTACCAACTGCCACTTTAACCTTGCTCTATTTTCCCCTCCTTCTGCATAAGACTTATTGAAATACCCAGTCATAAAATATCTCCTGCTTTCCGACACTGCCTTGCTTCCTTAAACCTTCCCCTAAATCTCCTAATATAAACCCAAATCCTATAAAGTATTCTCTTACCTTACTAAGACATCTCTTGGTGTGCATTCTCCTTTCTTGCTTCAATGAGCTATAAACCCAAGTGGTTCAACCATAGAAGTGTTTCTGGTGGTCTTTGGCTAGAGGGAATGGGAAGTGGGTAGACAAATAATTTTCATTGAATCAGTATTCTGAATATCCCGCCTAAACACCAGTGGTTTCAAGTTATGGCTCTCCCAGATATATCTCCAGCTGTCTTCAGAAGTATTAAAATTTACTTTATATATTCAGGTGCT
>NW_022296028.1:0-1109 GCF_002776525.5 Piliocolobus tephrosceles
GAGTCTGGATCTTGCCCAGGCTGGAGTGCAGTGGCGCCCCTCAGCTCACCGCAAGCTCTGCCTCTGGTGTTCACACCATTCTCCTGCCTCAGCCTCCCGAGTTGCTGGGACCACAGGCGCCCACCACCATGCTCGGCTAATTTTTTGTATTTTTTAGTAGAGACAGGGTTTCACCATGTTAGCCAGGATGGTCTTGATCTGACCTCGTGATCCTCCTGCCTCGGCCTCCCAAAGTGCTGGGATTACAGGTGTGAGCCACCGCTCCTGGCCGTAAACTAGTTTTAAAACAGTTTATAAAACTCTAAAATGAACCTGGCAAATTTAGAGCAATAATAAAATGATTTAAATTAGAGAAGTCTTTTTTAAAAAGGATAAATAACAAATGTCTCATTGGATTTATTAAAGTTGTTTCAAGTTCAGGTCTGAGGTTCTTAGAAACTAAAGTAAAAAGTATGACCAGTTTCTGAAGTCAAGACAAAATCATACAATCTTTAACTTAGAAAATTATCTTCTGTGTTGTGTCCTAAGCATAAAACAAACGTAAAGACTTGCCCTGACACTCTGTAAGTTGTTCCACTCCAATACGCACTGCAGAAATGTTTCCCGGCAAGAATAGCAAGTCAGAAGCCTTTTCAGCACAATAAGGGGGGATATGCTATATATAAAAAAAAGATGAGGAGGAACAATAGCACCTTAGAGAAGTGAGAAGTCTCAAAAGAGACATGTATAAGGAGAGCAGTTGCAATTATAGAGTAAAATATGGAATGATGAAAAAAGATACTTCAAAAAAAGTTTTCCTCAGTACTTTGCAATGCTCTTGCCACCTTCTGAAGAAAGCTGGCTCCTCCTGAAAACAGGGTATTTGGACCCAGGCTTTGGAATGGAGTGACCATCTGCATCCAGCTACCTTAAACTCAACTTTGTGAGCATAGGGTGAGAATAATTGGGTTAAATAAAAGTCACTTTTAATCTAAAATGTCGTTTGTTAGTTTGACCAACTTTCTTTACCACTGGCCACTTGATCCTTGTCTTGTTTGACCAGGGTTGTCAAACAAGGCTTTGTGTTTCCTTCTTTGAAGGAAAGAGTCAGTGTTTCTTCCATTCCAGTA
>NW_022296030.1:0-1025 GCF_002776525.5 Piliocolobus tephrosceles
CGGCCTCCCTCCTTTGAAAGAGCAGTGGGCTGCCCTGATTAGAAAGGGCCTGGGGCTCCTGCAAGCTGTTCCCGCTTTCCAGGACGTGTAAAGAGGTCCAGGGGCGATTCCGAGCTGGCGCCAATGTGACCACACATGGCAGTGACGCAGCCTAGAGCAGATGGTGTGAAGGTGTGTCACCGAGGGCATATGGGGCGATGGAGAAAGAATCTATGGAGTCCAGGCATGTACCCTGTGGAAGCGTTGCAAAGGTAACCTTTGCATGAATCCCAGGGAAAATCAAAGAACACCCGGGATCTAGTGGCCGTTCAAAAGTTTCAGAGGGTCAGTCCACTCAGGAGCAGAGGAGAGTCTCATTCTCAGCGTCGGGGCGGGCCTGAGGCTGGGATTCCGCGCTGCTTACCCCGGATTCCGCCTGTGCTTGCAACATCCTGGTCAGCCCTTTGCCAGGACTCCTGGCATCCGGAGACAGTCCTGTCGACCCCGTGGAGAGGTCAGGTTGGAGCATCGGAGCCCCGCCACCCAAGCACTGCCACGGAGGGCTCCTGTTTGCCAGGCCTCAGGGCGTAGTTTCTCTGACAGCTGTGGGAACCACTGTGACGCGAGCACCCGCTCGCCACTCCCTCATGCGCATTGCTGGGCCACCCCGTGCTCCGCTGCTGGCAAGGATTCCCTATTTAATCAATGATGCTGGGAGAATTGGCTAGCCATAAGTAGAAAGCTGAAACTGGATCCTTTCCTTACTCCTTATACAAAAATTAATCCAAGATGGATTAGAGACTTAAATGTTAGACCTCATACCATAAAAACCCTAGAAGAAAACCTAGGTAGTACCATTCAGGACATAGGCATGGGCAAGGACTTCATGTCTAAAACACCAAAAGCGACGGCAGCAAAAGCCAAAATTGACAAATGGGATCTCATTAAACTAAAGAGCTTCTGCACAGCAAAAGAAACTACCATCAGAGTGAACAGGCAACCTACAGAATGGGGGAAAATTTTTGCAATCTACTCATCTGACAAAG
>NW_022296031.1:0-1702 GCF_002776525.5 Piliocolobus tephrosceles
GTTGTTCCTTTCCATGTTTAGGGCTTCCTTCAGGGTCTCTTGTAAGGCAGGCCTGGTGGTGACAAAATCTCTAAGCATTTGCTTATCTGTAAAGAATTTTATTTCTCCTTCACTTATGAAACTTAGTTTGGCTGGATATGAAATTCTGGGTTTAAAATTCTTTTCTTTAAGAACGTTGAATATTGGCCCCCACTCTCTTCTGGCTTGTAGAGTTTCTGCCGAGAGATCTGCTGTCAGTCTGATGGGCTTCCCTTTGTGGGTAACCCGACCTTTCTCTCTGGCTGCCCTTAAGATTTTTTCCTTCATTTCAACTTTGGTGAATCTGGCAATTATGTGTCTTGGAGTTGCTCTTCTGGAGGAGTATCTTTGTGGCGTTCTCTGTATTTCCTGAATTTGAATGTTGGCCTGCCCTACTAGGTTGGGGAAGTTCTCCTGGATGATATCCTGAAGAGTGTTTTCCAACTTGGTTCCATTCTCCCCCTCACTTTCAGGCACCCCAATCAGACGTAAATTTGGTCTTTTGACATAATCCCATACTTCTTGCAGGCTTTGTTCATTTCTTTTTCTTCTTTTTTCTTTTGGTTTCTCTTCTCACTTCATTTCATTCATTTGATCCTCAATCACTGATACTCTTTCTTCCAGTTGATCGAGTTGGTTGCTGAAGCTTGTGCATTTGTCACGTATTTCTCGTGTCATGGTTTTCATCTCTGTCATTTCGTTTATGACCTTCTCTGCATTAATTAGTCTAGCTGTCAATTCTTCCACTCTTTTTTCAAGATTTTTAGTTTCTTTGTGCTGGGTATGTAATTCCTCCTTTAGCTCTGAGAAGTTTGATGGACTAAAGCCTTCTTCTCTCATTTCGTCAAAGTCATTCTCTGACCAGCTTTGATCCATTGCTGGCGATGAGCTGCGCTCCTTTGCAGGGGGAGATGCGCTCTTATTTTTTGAATTTCCAGCTTTTCTGCCCTGCTTCTTCCCCATCTTTGTGGTTTTATCTGCCTCTGGTCTTTGAGGATGGGGACGTACTGATGGGGTTTTGGTATAGGTGTTCCTCCTGTTTGATAGTTTTCCTTCTAATAGTCAGGACCTTCAGCTATAGGTCTGTTGGAGATTGCTTGAGGTCCACTCCAGACCCTGTTTGCCTGGGTATCAGCAGCAGAGGTTGCAGAAGATAGAATATTGCTGAACAGCGAGTGTACCTGTCTGATTCTTACTTTGGAAGCTTCCTCTCAGGGGTGTACTCCACCCTGTGAGGTGTGGGGTGTCAGACTGCCCCTAGTGGGGGATGTCTCCCAGTTAGGCTACTCAGGGGTCAGGGACCCACTTGAGCAGGCAGTCTGTCCCTTCTCAGATCTCAACCTCCGTGTTGGGAGATCCACTGCTCTCTTCAAAGCTGTCAGACAGAGTCATTTGCGTCTGCACAGGCCTCTGCTGCTTCCCCTGTTATTTTTTAGCTGTGCCCTGTCCCCAGAGGCGGAGTCAACAGAGACAGGCAGGTTTCCTTGAGCTGCTGTGAGCTCCACCCAGTTCCAGCTTCCCAGTGGCTTTGTTTACCTACTTAAGCCTCAGCAATGGCGGGCGCCCCTCCCCCAGCCTCGCTGCTGCCTTGCGGTTAGATCACCGCAGACTGCTGTGTTGGCAAGGAGGGAGGCTCTGTGGGCGTGGGACCCTCCCGGCCAGGTGTGGGGTATATTCTCCTGGT
>NW_022296032.1:0-21360 GCF_002776525.5 Piliocolobus tephrosceles
ATTCACATGAAACATGGCTCAGTCACATGGCTGTTGGAAAAGGCCTAGTTCCTTGTTGTCTGGTCCCAGAAGTCTGCAGTTCTTAGCCACATGGACCTTCCTTCAGGGCTGCTTACAGCACAGCAGCTGGCTTCCCCCAGAGCTCATGATCCCAGAGAGAGAGAGAAGGGGGAAACCATAGTGTGTTTTATTTTCTACCCCCAGAGTCACAAACTGTAATGTCAGCATTACTGTATCAGTTAGAAGTTGTATTAGTCCATTCTCACACTGCTATAAAGAAATAACTGAGACTGCATAATTTATAAAGGAGATTTAATTGACACACTTCTGCATGGCTGAGGAGGCCGTCCCAGAAAATTTACAATCATGTCAGAAGTGGAAGCAAACACAGCCTTCTTCACATGGTGGCAGGAGAGAAAAATGCGGAGCAAAGAGGGGAAAAACCCCTTATAAAACCATCAGATCTCATGAGAACTCACTCACTATCATGAGAACAGCATGGGGGAACCATCCCCATGATCCAATCACCTCCCATGAGGTCCTTTCCCCAATACCTGGGGATTGCAATTCCCATGAGAATTCAAGATGAGATTTGGGTGGGAACACAGAACTGGGCCATATCAGAAGTGCATTATTAAGTCCAAGCCACACTCAAGAGAGGGAATTAAGCTGCATCTCTGGAAGGGAGCAGTATTAAAGGATTTGCATATATGTTAAAAACGAAATTGAAACTATTGTTTCAGTATTTCATAAATCAAAGGCTTCTTTTGTCTAATTATTTTTTTTAATGCTTTAAGCTTGTCTTTTAATTAAATTTAATTTTATTTCAAGTTCCCGGGTACATGTGCAGGATGTGCAGGTTTGTTACATAGGTAAACGTGTGCCATGGTGGTTTACTGCACTTATCAACCCATCACCTAGGTACTAACCCTGGCATGCATTAGCTATTTTTCCTGATGCTCCCCCCACCACTGCCCTCCCCCAGCAGGCCCCAGTGTGTGCCATTCCTCTCCTGTGTCCATGTGTTCTCATTGCTCAGCTCCCAGTTATAAGTGAGAACATTGGTGTTTGGTTGTCTGTTCCTGTGTTAGTTTGCTGAGGATAATGGCTTCCAGCTTCATCCATATCCCTACAAAGGACACTGTCTCACTCATTTTTATGGCTGTGTAATATTCCATAGTGTATATGAACCACATTTTCTTTATCCTGTCCATCACTGATGGGCATTTGGGTTGATTCCATGTCTTTGCTCTTGTGAAAAGTCATGCATGTGTATGTGCATGTATCTTTACAATAGAATGCATGTATCTTTACACATGCATGTATCTTTACAATAGAATGATCTATATTCCTTTGGGTGTATACCCTGTAATGGGATTGTTGGGCAAAATGGTATTTCTGGTTCTAAATATTTGAGGAATTGCCACACTGTCTTCCACAGTGGTTGAACCAATTTACATTTCCAACAACAGTGTAAAAGCATTGCTATTTCTCCACAACCTCACCAGCATCTCTTGTTTCTTGACTTTTTAATAATTGCCATTCTGACTGGCATGAGAAGGTATCTTATTGTGGTTTTGATTTGCATTTCTCTAATGATTAGTGATGTTGCGCTTTTTAAAATATGTTTGTTGGCCTCATGCATTTCTCCTTTTGAGAGGTGCCTGTTCATGTCCATTGTCTACTTTTCAATGAAGTTGTTTTCTCATGTAAATTTGCTGAAGTTCTTTGCAGATTCTCAATATTAGACCTTTGTCGGATGGATAGATAGCAGAAAATTTCTACCATTCTGTAGGATGTCTGTTCACTCTGATAATAGTTTCTTTTGCTCTGCAGAAGCTCTTTTGTTTAATTAGATCCCATTTGTCAATTTTTGCTTTTGTAGCCATCGCTTTTGGTGATATCATCATAAAATCTTTGAACATGCCTATATCTTGAATGGAATTGCCTAGATTTTCTTCTGGGATTTTTGTAGTTTTGGGTTTTACATTTAAGTCTTCAACCCATGTTGAGTTAATTTTTGTGTAAGGTGTAAGGAAGGAATCCAGTTTCAATTTTCTGCATATGGCTACCAGTTTTCCCAGCATCATTTATTAAATAGGGAATCCTTTCCCCATTGCTTTTTTTTGTCAGGTTTTTTGAAGGTCACATGGTTTTAGATGTGCAGCCTTACTTCTGAGTTCTCTATTCTGTTCCATTGGTCTATGTGCCTGTTTTTGTACCAATACCGTGTGGTTTTGGTTACTGTAGACTTGCAGTATAGTTTTAAGTCAGGTAGCCTGATTCCCCCACTTTCTTCTTTCTGCTTAGAATTCTCCGGGCTATGTGAGCTCTTTTTTGGATCCACATGAATTTTAAAATAGTGTTTTTCTAATTCTGTGATAAGCTTTTCTTTTTAAATTAATGAATAAAAGTTCAAGACATCACAGAGCCTTGGGTGCTGAGGGGAAAACAGTTTGAGACAGAGAATGGAGATAAAACAGCATCTTTGAGTTTTTCTTGCAAATACCTTTAGTAATAATGTTCTCTTCAATGAGTTAACATGGTCGAGAACATAGAGTAACTAGATCAAATAGTTTCAAGACTTCAGTGCCATAAAAATAATGCCTTGAAAATAAGTCTTTGTTTTGTCTAAGATATCTCAAATTTAGTGGAAGTATGCCCCTAGAGCCAACTTTATTATTGAATTATCATCTTTTAAAAAATATTTGCCTACACTGAAGAAAAAAAAAAAAAAACAGCACTGCTCTCTCTATGGAGTAGCCCTTCTTTTTTTTCTTTACTTCTCTAATAAACTTGCTTTCACTTAGAAGACAATTGCCTAATCAGATTGCTCTTCATTTACAAAAATGTGAATTTCATACTTCAGTCAACACATCTAGATGCCAATAACTTTGATTTGATGCAGTAGCCCGAAGTGGTTAACTCAAATTGAGAAATAAGTTTTTGCAAAAACTGGCTGTTCAGTGGGCATTCTATAATAAACTTAATATCTTTCTTTCTGCTATTGAATGAAATGTGATAGAAGTGATTTGGACACCACTATGATTGTAAACGACACTGCTATTATGTGTTTCTGAAGTTTTTTTCCATTCATATTTGCTATTCCATCACTGGCTATTCCTTCTACTCTTTTTTTATTTCATTTATTTTGATCAATAATATGCATTTCCAACTCTGTAAAAGTTTATTTCAGTTGTATGCATGGTAAAATGAAACATCAAATCCTTTGCAAGATGGAATTACCTTGCACATCAGATTGAAGATTGTATACTTGAAAATCTAGAGAGATGCCAGTGACCAAGGATCAAATGACCTATTTTTAACCAAGGCCATTTTCATGGCATCCTGGTCCTCTCTGTCACATGGCTCCTTACAATTCTCTGTGGTTTTCTTCCAAATGCAAGTAGTTCTTGCTAAGGATCCTTGCAATGAACTTTGGTATTCTTTTCTCTTTCATTTTTATGAAATGATTGGGGCCATTAGCCACTTGATAGGCAATGCTCTCCTAGTCAGTCTGCCTGTCTGCCTGGTTCCCTCTGAGGGTTTGTGGCTTGACTGGGTTCACCAGCGCCAGCCCCAGCAAGAACAGGGAGAAGTGACTGGGCAAATCCCCCAACAGCAGTGGGATCCCTACACATGAGATGGGGCAAAACCATCATTCTAGTCCCTCCCATACCTGAGACTTCTTGCACATCACAGGTCCCTGGACCAGAGCAGGAAGTAGCTCTGAGTCAGAAATGGCTTCCATGATGGTTAGGATGAGCTGGGAAGGGGGTTCTGAGAAGGGAATGAAAGGGGTCTCGACCTACAGGTCAAAACTCTGAGCCTGTCACAGGGTCCAGAACAGCTCCTGCCTGCCAGTTCTGTGGAGGGGTTTCCACCTTATACCCGTTTTTACCCACTTCAGCATACAAGGCCTGAGCAGCCCCTCACGCTACACACACACACACGGGGATTCCTGCTCGTCCCCAGAAGGCACCACCACAGCTGCCCACTTCTTGAAGGTCCTATTGCCCTGAGGCCTGGGGTCCCCATGCTGTGCGCCCTGGGTGTGGTCCACCCTCCCACAGTCAAATCAATGTGATCTCTGCTGGGTAGAATCCCTTGGCCCAGCACCTCAAGATGACCTTCCCATTAGGTCCTGAGTGATGGGTAACAAGTGCTGATGGCTGATCTGAGGAGAGTCTCAGAGGTGGAAAAAATTTAATGAGAATACCAGCTCTCAGCCTCCTTGTTAGAGTCGAGAAGAAATTTGAAAATTAAAAATAGGTGCAGGATAAGCAATTGTCCTAATATCTAGTGCGCTTTTTCTACACATGTGTCTCATTGTCTGGGAAGCCACTATTATGCTTCTAACGTTGGTGATACTATTTTTCAGTTTTAAAATTTCTGGGTTTTTTTTTTTTTTTTCTAATTTACTTACAGATTTTACAACCTTCTGACAGCCACCAACTATTACGTTGTAATATTAGAAACTAGCAGTCGTTTATGGTACTTTCATGCACTGTGCCTCTGCTGATTCGGTTTCCTGGTATTTTATCTTCTGGTTGTGTTAAAGGTTATCTCTAATTGTTGGGCACAGAAGACCAGGAAAGAGAAAGATCCCCCGGTGAAGTACACCACTACTGACAAACACATCACTGTTGACAAGGGGAAACTGCTGTCCTTTCCTAGTTACCTCCCTGCACTCCTCCTCCCTGTCCCTTCTCCCCACCCACCCTTAGGACAGCCTCAGGAGCCTGGGCACAATCCCCAGACCCACAGTAGAAATGCTGAGGAGGAGAAGGAAGCGGCACGATTCGGGCCTCCTTCCTTCCTACAGGGACGCCACCATGTCACACAATTCCAGCTTCAGGAGATCCTGACGCGCGGCCCCGAAGATAACAGTACCTTCCAGCAGCATCCTCTCTTTGCCATGCTCGGGGCTTCTGCGCCTAGTGTAGTGACCCATTACGGGTTCCCTTGCAGCCTCCGTGATCCAGAACCTCTCCCAGCTGCGCTTGATCCTCTGAGCCGCGGATCGCGCCGCTGTCCAGGTCTTTACGTCCTACTTCAGGGACATGAACTATTATTTCCCATCCTAGGCGGGCTGAACGTGTCCTCCAAGAAAGGTCCCAACTGGTGCCAGCACGCAGCCGCGCAGCAACTGCAGGTGTGGGACACTGAACCTCTCCCCAGGAAGGGCCAGAATCCCCGCTTCGCCCCGCCCACGCCAGCTCCTCCCTCCCACTGTGATTAGTCACAGCAGAAGTCAGTCACCATCCAGATGGAGAGACCTGGAGAAAAATGTCCCTAGCGCTTCCCCACCCGTGGGGGGTCAACTGAGGCCCCGCACCCCCACGCCTGGGAGACCCTGACCCGTCAGCCAGGGTAGGGTGGGAGGGACACCTGTGCCCGCTGGCCCGGGTGGTTGTGCCGGCTCAGGAACCTCAGGACACTCAGTAACACATTCGTTGCAGTCGTCGAGAACTTTCTTCAGGGCGTCCACAGTCCTGTCCTATCTTCACCCGCGGCACCCGCGGCTTCATTATCTGATCCTCGCCACGGCAGTCTAAGCGCAGGAACCGCGTGTTGCCCACGAAGGCGCAGCTGAGGAGCCCAGGGCGCGCGTGGTGGAGGTGGAGCCCGGCCTCCACGTACTCGGGACTGCGGGCCTGGGCCCCGGGAACCTGCATTTTGGGGGTGGGAGAGGCCCAGGGAACCTGGGACCCCTCCCAGCTCCCCTCGGGTCCCAATCTGCCCACTGTCTCCAGGACGTGCTCCCTCTGCCTCCCCGCCGGGACCCAGCCTCCTGGGCTCCCTCCCGCGTCCCGCCTGTCCCCCGGAGCCGCTCATCTGGGAGTTTCTTACTGTGTGTGGGGACCTGGGGAGAAGACAGAGGGGCGGGGGCCAAGGAAGGGGGCCCTGGGACGGCGGCATTTGGAAATAGGACCTCAGGAGTCTGCAGACCCCAGCCCGGGGCGGAGGTGCCCCGGGAGGAGCTGCTGAGTCCTGCAGGCTGCCCTTTACTTCCTGCCTCCCCAGCCCAGTTCATTCTGATTCTCTCCTCGACAGCCCAGGTCTTCCCCAAGGTCAGGGCCCACAGAGTAGCAGGGTGGGGGGTCCAGGACACGGGATCCGGCTTCTCTGGGTATCTTGGATCCAGGGAGAATCCTGGAGATCTCCCACTTTATGAATCCCGTTCTCCACTCACTCTGATGGCTTCGCTAGACCCCAGTGGAAGCCAGATACGACGCCCTCATCAGTCCTGGGGAAAAACAAGAGGAAAGTGTGAGAGGTGGCCATGAGGTCAGGAAAACTCCCACAGAATTCTCAGGAGAGGAAACTCTTCAGAGCTGGACCCTTGGCTTAGTTTGTCTTTCCTGCCGAGCCACCTGTCCCAGAGCCAGAAACGCCCAAGTTTAAGCCAGAGACTTTGGATACTGTCCTTGATGGTGACATAATAATTTTTGTCTTCTCTCCTGGAAGGGAAGCCCCAGAACCATCAGAGTGATCCTGTCTGCCCACTCTTTTTATTCTTCTGTCTCTCCAATCTCTCTCCCTGAGCTGGACTCTCCACCCACCCTCACATTCTGGACAGTGCAGAGATGAGCCAGCATGACCCTGGGTCAGGACTGGCTGCATGCAAACCCAGCTCCACCATGATTTGTGTGCGACCTTCATTCCTATTGTATCACCTGAAAATGGAAAATTTTGCAGGCACACCCCATAGAGGGGTTGTGAGAATTAAGTGAATTCATATTTTTAAAGTGCTAAGGACACAGATTAACACATAGCACCATGACAGTGTATGATATTATCACTGTTGCTATTTCTTTCCTTTTGTTTTAATTTTGATATGGACTTTTGCCCTTGTCGCCCAGACTGGAGTGCAGTGGCGCCATCTGGGTTCAATGCAACCTCCGCCTCCCAGTTCAAGCGATTCTTCTGCCTCAGCATCCGGAGTAGCTGGGATTACAGGCGCCTGCTACCACACCTGGCTCACTTTTTCTATTTTTATTTTTTAGTAGAAACAGGATTTGCCATGTTGGGCAGGCTCGTCTTGAACTCCTGACCTCAGGGGATCCATCCTCCTCGGCCTCCCAAAGGGCTGGAATTACAGGTGTGAGCCACCGTGCCCAGCCGTGGTTGCTATTTCTTTCACCCTTTTTCTGAGCCTCTTCTCTTCTTTCTGGGTTCCCAGGGAAATTCTGTGTTGGAAGATTATGTCGGCAAGAGGCCTCCACCTGGGAAATGCTGGCCTGTGGTGGGATCTCCCTTTTATTAAATGGAATGATTGTTGGTGAATTGATAGCTAGTGAGCCACTTACAGTACAGTTCATGTAAAAAAGACCACATACCTAGGATTAACTCCATTTTAATAAAGATACATCCCACCATTATAAGTCCAATGTGATTTGTGAGGAGATTGGTTTGATTGGGTCATGGGAATATCACTCTACTTTCTTTGAGAGAGTTTTGCAACACATTTCAAATCTCTGCTTCTCATTTCACACTATCTGGCTCACGAGTGAGGGTGATGAGAAGTGTCCTTGTACTATGATCCCTGGTTTGTCTATCAGAATCATAGTCATATATTACACATAGAGATTATTTTCTTAGAATATATAATTTATTTATATATATTATACTCATGGTATATAGAGAGATATTATTACAGTGCTTAAGCGGCTACTTGTATCTATGCATTTTCTCTCTTGGTACATGACATTAACATATAGAATTGTACACTGTACTTTGGTTTCCAGCAATTGCTGATTAGGTCATTTGGACCAGCTCTCCCATTGAGTACCACTGGAAAAGTGGGAGGAAAATATATGTTTGAAAAGTCTGCTTGAATTTATAGATGGGCTAGCAAAGCAGTGAAGATTTGCCAGGCCAGGAACCAGGAAGAGGCAGAAATCCAGAAGAGCACCTTGAGCTGTGGGGCTGCTTCTGTGGACCAGATGCAGTGACACCTGCCTCCCAGGCAAGAAGGCAGCTTCTGGGATTCAGAACTAAAGTGTCCCAATATTTAGAAGGTCTCTTGGTCTCTCTAGAATTCAGTGCTCATTGGCCAGGGCTAAGATGTTCACACTCATTTGTTGGAGGAGCCAAGCTTCGGGTTTGACTGCCTTTTGGGCATTTCATGCTAGAAAAACCCCAACATGTGTAGATAAATGGTGTAGAGGACACCAGCCACTGGAGCTCTGCCTAGTGGTCTCCCCTGACTTCCACTGGGAGACAACATGGCCATTTCACTAAATTTCTGAGGACATGGCCAACATAATAAGAGAACACTGGGAGGTACCTTGGACAGAGTTCCAGGCAGTTACAACTTTTGGGTTTCTGTGTCCTTTACCATCATCTCAACCAGAGAGCATTTGTGGAGGCTGAAGAACAAAAGACTTTAAATATCAGAGGTGAATCTAGGACCATTGATCCATTGTGGTCAAGAGGCTGGAGCCATGTGGCCCAGCAGTAATGAAGTCTATGAGTCTTTGGTCACTCCAAGGCTCTCTCCCATTAGGAGCGGCTTATCACTGCTATCAGGGACCCCAGTAGCTGGACAAGGCATTTTTTTTGTCATTTCTGATGAGAACTTGGAGAGGTGCCAGAGCATATAGACCTTAGATTGAAATGGGGTCAGAGTAGAGTCAGGCAAAACTCTGCAATGATTCGGAGGTACCGAAGTATGAAATAAAATTTCAACTCAGAGCTTCCATTAGAGCATCAGGCTCAGTAGCTCCTATGTTTGCACTGTGAGAACTGGGGCTTGATGAGAACAGAAATAGTTACATGTGCAGAAAAGCATATGTAGTTAGAAACCTGGGTCATGATTCAAGGCGTGGGAGGGCCATTGTCTTTACCATGGTAGAAAGTGGGGCTTTCTGTCGTCTTGGTTCTGCTAGGCCAAGTGCAGAAGATTAACCTTCCTACTTTCAGCTGAGTGACCGATAATAGAAGCTGGAATTAAGAGAATCAGTGGCAGCCTCTCTCCCTCCATCCCCAGCCCAGTAAATATAAGCGAAGGACTTGGGGCTCTGGCAATTTATTCTCATTGTGCACTCTCCTTCTCTGGCTCAAAAGAGAACCACATGTATCAGAAAACAAGGGCTACAATTCTCACAGAACCCAGAAATTGGACTAGAGGCCTGGAATGTCATGTGCCCATCATTGCTCCACCACCCAGGTGCTGTGTGACCTCAGGAGAAGCTCTCTGCTCCTGGGACCTCTTTGATTCATCTGTGAAAAATGGACAAACACCTCCACTCTAGCAGCGTTACTGAAATGCAGGGAGGAACAAGTAATCAATGGGTAGAAAAAAAGCAAAGTGATGACATTTACTCCTAGACAAAACTTTTTAGGAAAACGTATCTTAAAAATAGGAGAAAAACATATAGTACCTGCGATCCCCTGCCAGAAAAGCCTCTTTATTTAGTAATTGTGATTGTTCATCATCTTTCTTTAAAATTTGGGCAAAACTACCTCCCTCAATATCTCAAATAAATTAAATACAGTTGTGATTCTATGTCAGTTTAGGTCTACAACTTCTGCTTTGTGTGAAACTGAAAGCTGATGGGAACATCTTCATTTTTCTATGATGGCCAGGGGACACTCAGAGACTTGGAAATGACCCTATATCATCCATTTTCATTCGACTTATTCTATCCTTTGGAATTCCAGGTAATTCATACTCCGAAAAAATCTCATGTTCATACATAGGAGAAGGTAGAAAAGGTAATATTTCTGTTTTAATTTGCTAGAGCTGCCATAACAAAGTACCAAAGGCTGGGTGACTTAAATAATAAATATGTATAATCTCACAGTTCTAGAGGCTACAGGTGCAAGGTCAAGGTGCTGCAGGGTTGATTTGTTCTGAGCCCTCTCTCCTTGGCTTGTAGATGGCCACTTCTTCTGTCTTCTCAACATAGGACTTCAACATATGGATTTTGGTGGGATAGTGTAGCAGGACAAGCTGCAGACAAAACTCCTCAGACACTAGATTAAAGAAGGAAGAGGTTTATTCGGCCAGGAGCATCACCAGACTTGTGTCTTAAGAGCTGAGCTCCCTGAAAAAGAAATTCTTGGTCTTTTTAAAGGCTTACAACTCTAAGAGGTCCACGTGAAAAGATCATGATAAATTGAGCAAGCATGGGGAACGTGACTGGAGGGCTACATGCATCAGCTAACAGAACAGAAAGTTTTGCAATGCTTTTTCATAACAATGCCTGGAATTTACAGATAACCAAGTAGTTTAGGTCAGGGGTTGATGTTATCATTATTACTTTTTTTTTTGAGACGGGCTCTTGCTCTGTTGCCCATGCTGGAGTGCAGTGGTGCAATCTCGGCTCACTGCAAGCTCCACCTCCCAGGTTCACGGCATTCTCCTGCCTCAGCCTCCCCAGTAGCTGGGACTACAGGCACCTGCCACCAAGCCTGGCTAATTTTTTGTATTTTTAGTAGAGATGGGGTTTCACTGTGTTAGCCAGGATGGTCTCGATCTCCTGACCTTGTGATCCACCCACCTCAGCCTCCCAAAGTGCTGGGATTACAGGCGTGAGCCACCGTGCCCGGCCTATTATTACTTTTTTAACTCCTAGGGCCGGGTGGTGGTGCCAAGGTTGTCTGGCTATATATCTTACTTCTGTTTCTTTCCAGCTTTTTGCTTTCTCCCTTTTCTCCTGTCTTATAAACTAGGCAAGATGAGGGGAGGAGGGCAGCAGGAGTATTAGTGGTCTCCTTCCTTAATAGGAACACAATTCTTCTTGTAACTGTCTGGATCTTCTTTGGCAGTGGATATTCTAAGAAATTAAAGAGAGTAAAAGACAGTACATCCCTTTGACTGAATTCTTTCTCTTGGTTTTCTGAAATTTTGATCTTGCAATACAAACAAACAAGAAAGAGAACCAAAGTTTAGTTCTTCATGGAAGGTGAACCCTCCTCCCTAAGTCTTGGTAATCCCAGACACTAAGACGTGGTGCTGTGCAATTCTCCAAAGTCCAACTCACTCCAATGATTCTGTTTCTGTCTTTTTAACTGGGAAGAGGATTCTCTTTCAGGAGAGCCACCTCTTCTGATGCTGTATGGACTTTATTATCCTTAAACATACAGAATGAAAAAGATGTTAATATAAAGGAAAATATTTGCTAAATTTTTATCATGCTCATAATTTTTGTACCTTTTAAAATGCCCCATATTGTGTTGTTTATTTTTAAAATATTTTAAAAATTGGTGCATAATATTTGTACATGTTTATGGGATACATGTGACGTTTTGATACATGCATAGAATGTGTGTCTAATAAGTCAGGATATTTAGGATGTCCATCACCTCAAGCATTTATCATTTCTTTGTGTTGGGAGCATTTTAAATCCACTCTTATAGCTATATTGAAATATAAATTTTTGTAACTTTAGTCAGTCTGCTGTGCTATCAATATTAGAACTTATTTTCTCTAATAACTGAACATTTGGATCCATTAACCTGCCTTTCTGTATTTTCCTATCCATACATTCTTTCCAGATTCTGGTAACTGTTATTCTACTCTCTTGAATTCCCTGAGATTAACCATTTTGGCTCGCACATATGAGTGACAACACGTGATATCTGCCTTTCCTTGCTTGGCTTATTTCACCTAACGTAATGGCCTTTGGCTCCATCCATGTTCCTGAAACTGACAGGATTTCATTCTTTTTTATGGCTGAATTGCATTCCATTGTGTATATATACCAGTGTTTATTCAGTCACCCATTGATGGATTCACCTATTGATTTTATATCTTTGCTACTGTGAACAGTGCCTCAATAAACCCAAGAATGCAGGTACTCTTTTGATATGATTTCTTTTCCTTTGTATAAATACCCAGGAGTAGAGTTGTTGGATCAGCCAGTAGTTCTATTTTTAATTTTTTGAGAAATTACTATACTATTTTCTATCATTGCTGTACTTACTTTCCCACCAACAGTGTACAACAGTTCTGGTTTCTCCACATGCTTGACAATATCTATTATTTTTTATTTCCCAACAATAACCATTCTAACTAGGAAAAGATGACATTTTACTGTAGTTTTGGTTTGCATTTTCCTGCTATTTAATAATGTTGAGTGCTTTTCACATCCTGTTGGCCATTTGTATGTCTCCTTTTGAGAAACATCTATTCAGATCCTTTGTCCACTTTTTAATTGGATTATTTGTGTTTTTACTGCTGAGTTTTTGAGTTCCTTATATATTGTAGAAATTAGTTCCTTGTAGGATGAATACATAGCAAATATTTTCTCAATTCAACAGGTTGCCTTTTAATTCTGTTGATTGTTTCATTTGCTGTGTTGAAGCTGTTTAGCTTAATGTAGTCTCATTTGTCTATTTTTATTTTTGTTGCCTGTACTTTTGAGGTTTTTTTTTTTTTTGAAACGGAGTCTTGCTGTGTTGCCCAGGCTGGAGTGCAGTGGCGCGATCTCGGCTCACTGCAAGCTCCGCCTCCTGGGTTCACGCCATTCTCCCACCTCAGCCTCCGAGTAGCTGGGACTACAGGCGCCCCCCACCTCGCCCGACTAGTTTTTTGTATTTTTAGTAGAGACGGGGTTTCACCATGTTAGCCACGATGGTCTTGATCTCCTGACCTCGTGATCCACCCGCCTCGGCCTCCCAAAGTGCTGGGATTACAGGCTTGAGCCACCGCGCCCGGCCTTGAGGTCTTAACCATAAAATTTTTGCCTTGACCCATGTCTAGAGTGTTTCCTATATGCATTATTGTAGTCATTTTATAGTTTTAGGACTTGCATTTATACCTATTTTGAGTTGATTTTTGTATATAGTGAGAGACAAGGGTCTAGTGGTATTCCTCTGCATCTGGGAGCATTTTCTCAGCTCCATTTATTTAAGAGACTTGTTCTTTCCCCGTTGTATATTCCCTGTTCCTTTGCCAAAAATGAGTTGGCTATCAATACGTGGATTTATATGTAAGTTCTCTTTTGTGTTCCATTGATTTATGTGTCTATTTTTATGCCAGTACCATACTGATTTGGTTACTCTAACCTTATAGTATATTTTGAATTCAGGTAGCATCATGCCTTTAGCTTTGTTCTTCTTATTTACAATTGCCTTGGCTATTTGGGATATTTTATGGTTTCATACGAATTTCATATTTTTTCTAGATCTGTGAAGAATGATATTGGTATTTTGATAGGTATTGAATTGAATCTGTAAATTGCTTTGGGTAGTATGAATATTTTAACAATATTAATTCTTCCAATTTATGTTCATGAAATATGTTTCATTTTTTTTTTTTCCTTTAGAGACAGGGTCTCACTATGCTTCCCAGGCCTTGAATTCCTGGGCTCAAACAATTCTCCTGTCTCATCCTCCCAAAGTCCCAGGATTACAGATGTGTGTCACCATGCCTGGTTCTTTCAGTTTTGTGTACTCTTCAATTTCCTTCATTGGTGCTTTATAGTTTTTGTTTTACTTCCTGGGATAAGTTGATTTTTAGGTATTTTATCTTCTTTGTGATTTGTAAATGGTGTTGCTTTCTTGATTTATTTTTCAGATTGTATAGTGCTGGTATATATAAATGCTATGAAAGTTTGCACATTAATTTTGTATCCTGAGGTTTTGTTGAATTTGTTTATTAGTTCTAACTATTTATTTGGTGGAATCTTTCATTTTTTCTAAGTAAAAGATCATGTCACTTGCGAATAAGGCTAAGTTGGCTTTCTCCTATCTGACTTGGATGCCCTTTATTTCCTCACTTGCCTGATTGCTCTGGCTAGGACTTCTAGTACTGGATAGAATAAAAGTGGTGAAAGTGGGAGTATGTGCCTCCTTCCAGATCTTACAGAGGAGGCTATCAACTTGTCTCCATTCACTATTCTGTTAGCTGTGTGTTTTTCATATATGGACATATCATGGCGCATTATCCTTTTGGTGCGCTGTTGGATTTGGTTGCTAATGTTTCTAATTATTATTTCTATCACTAACATAATTTTTATTATAAGCATTTTAAACTTATAAAATTTACATTTACCAAAATAAGCAAATCTTCCTCAACTTTATCAGTGAATTTTGGCAAATATAGCCATATCACTCTTGCCACTATCAATGTACACAAAGATCCCTTTTTCTCCCTTCAACTCAGCTTCCCTGCCCCCAGCAGCCATTGATTTGATGGCTATCATGATAGCACAGTTCTTCCTGTTTTAACACTTCGTGTCTGACTTTTTGCACTTGGCATGATAATTATGTGATCAATCCATGTTGTTGCATGTATCAGTAGTTCATTCGTTTTTATTTCTGATAATATTCCATTGTATGAATGAATCATGATTTTTGTACATTGGCAGTTATTTCTGATCTTTTACTATTATAAATAAAGAAACTATGAACATTCTTATACAGGGATTTTTGACAGAATCTTCATTTCTCTTGAGTAAATACCTAGGAGTGGAAAGGTAGCCGTAGAGTACTAGGTTGTTTAACTTTATTACATGATACAAAACTGATTTTCAAAGTGGCTGTTTTATATTCCTATAGGTAATGGATGAGAGTACAGATTGTTCAACATCCTTGCCAACATTTATAGTTATTAATCATTTTAAATTTAGCCATTTGAATGGTTGCTTAGTGGTTTCTCACTGTGGTTTTACTTTGTGTTTTTCCCTGAAGACAATTGGCCATCATATATCTTTTTTTGTAATGTTTCAGATTTCTTTACAGATTGTGGAAGGTGCTAAATAAACATGAGTTCTCTTTCTCTAGTGCTGGACATAAAGCAGAATGTTCAGAATCCATCCCCACCTCCCAATCTGGCCAAACACACGCCATATTTGCCTCCAGAAGTTCCTACTCCTTCATCCCTCTTTCACAGTCTATCCACTTCGTTCTGGCTCCAGCTCACACTCCTCCAGGAAATCTGTTACTGTGAAGGTCACTAACATGCTCAGTATTGTCATCTCTCCATCTGTCTTTACTTCTCTGCAGCTTTCCTCACACTCAATAAATCCTTTTTTATTTTGCTCAATTTCTATGGACTCACCTCACAAATTTTTATTATGAATTAGTTCTAGCTGGAAGTAAAAATAGAGAATTATAAGAAATCTTTGTGAAGCTGCCACTCAGGTTTGTCAATTTGGGACATTTTAACATTATTGGCTATATATAGTATGCACAGCAAATAATAGAAATACATGTAGATAGCCCTGATTTTCCACACTTCTGATATACGAGTGTTTCAGTCGATGCTGTACTGAGCAAACCAAGAACTGCTGGTGAACGTTTGTCTTGAATTTGATGTATGCCCTTATATTCTTACTAAATTTTAGAAAAGTCTTTGTTTTTGTTTGACATGCTTTCAGTCTTTTTTTTTTTTTTTTTTTTTTTTTTGAAACAGGGTCTCAGTCTGTCACCTGGGCTGAAATGCAGTGGCATAAACACAGTTCGCTTCAGCCTCAACCTGCCAGACTCAAGCAATTCCTCCCACCTCGGTCTCTTGAGTAGCTAGGACTAGAGGTTTGCACCACCATGCCTGGGTAATTTTTGTACTTTTTGTAGAGATGGGGTTTTGCCATGTTTCCCAGCCTGGCCTGGAACTCCTGGGGTCAAGCAACCTGCTCTCCTTGGCCTCCCAAGGTGCTAGGATTACAGGCATAGGCACCCACACCTGGCTTTGCTTTTAAACCTTTTATAAATTGTTTCTTGCTGATATTATTCATTGCCGAGACCAGCTCGGTCGGGGAGACCCCCACCCAGCAGCGCTAGAGGAATTAAAGACACACACACAGAAATATGGCATGCGGAGTGGGAGATCAGGGGTCTCACAGCCTTCAGAGCTGACAGCCTCGAACAGAGATTTACACACATATTTATTGACAGCAAGCCAGTGATAAGCATTATTTCTATAAATTATAGATTAACTAAAAGCATTTCTTACGGGAAATAAAGGGATGGGCTTTGGCTAGTTATCTGCCACAGGAACATGTCCTTAAGGCACAGATTGCTCATGCTATTGTGCTGGTTCAGGAACACCTTTAAGCGGTTTTCCGCTCTGGGTGGGCCAGGTGTTTCTTGCCCTCATTCCGGTAAACCCACAACCTTCAACGTGGGCGTCATGGCCAGCATGAAGATGTCACAGTGCTGCAGAGATTTTGTTTATGTCCAGTTTTGGGGCCAGTTTATGGCCAGATTTGGGGGCCTGTTCCCAACAATTCTTTTGCTTGTTTTTTCAGTTAACGTGGTCTACAAGATGAATCAATGTTCAGACAAATAGTTCATTTGTTTTCGTTGCAGTGTAGTATTCCATGGCAGGAATGCGCTACAATTTATCTCTTCCCCTTTTCATTGCCTCTACATAGTCTCTAGTAGAGACATTACTTCAATGAACATGCTTTAAATTTCAAATTTAAATAAGTAATTAAAAATTCTACTTCACCAAAACTCCTCAGGACCCACACGCAGGCACTGCAGCGGCGACTGGAGAAGAGGGCGCTGGAAACGGAAAGAACACCACCACTTGGCCTCGGGCACCTGAATGACAACCTGGAGGGCTCCGGGAGCACAGCAAAGGTCCAGGCAGAGCCAACCCTCACAGGCCCAGGGAAAGGCAGCGCCACAGGCCGGCAGGACAGTCCCACCGCTGCAGAGAGGGGCTGCCCAAAAGGCAACAGCCGCAGGAGATGAGCAGGGGTAGGACTCATCTCCCCAACCCCACCGACGCCACGAGGCAGAGGGCGGGGACAGCGAGGTCGGCCGGATTCCGCACCCCTGTCTCCCACGCACCACCCATGGGCAGGGAGGAGAGACTACCGGCTGCAGGCAGAACGAGAAGAGTGGTCACGTTAGCCATGTCAGTCCCTCATGTGTGGTACCTCCTGCCCCGCCTGGGAGAACGTGACGTCACCACATCCATCACTTGTTTTCTTTCACTCTTCCCATTCCTTCCTCTTCCTGATATATTTATATAGGAATTATGTTTAGTTTGTTGTAACCAAGCGAGTTAAAGAGAAACGCCACACTTTGAGACAAATTATGGAGTCCTTTATTAGCCGGAGACCGGGAGGCAGCTGGCGCTCAAAATTCTCTTGGCCCCGAAGAAGGGGCTAGATTTTCTTTTATACTATGGTCTAAATAGGGGAGGAGGGTTTAACTGAAGCCATTTTACAGAAGCAGAATAGGCAAAAAAAAAAAAAAAAAATTAATTGGTTATAGAAGCAGTTACAAAAAATAAACAGTTCCAGGGGCAAGGGCTTAAACCAGTATCATTAAAAGATAAATGCAGGCGCTTTAGGTACCTTCCACTGAGCACATTCTCAGGAGCTGCTGGTACAGCCTGCCTCAATTCCTTATCAGCAGGTGCATTCCTGGATGTGCTTGGAGCCAGTTTGCACTAGTTATTCCCTTAAGGGGGATAAAGGGGGCTGCAAGTGAAGAAACTAAAATGGAGTCTGTCCGTCCGGCTGTCTCTCCTGGGAGAGAGTCACTCAGGTAAAAACAAGGTAAGATATCACAAGTTCAGCCATTCCTTGTCTATTTTTCTGTGACTAATCTTCTCATGTGACAACTTGACTACTTTTCACTTGCTTCGTAGTATTTGCTCTTCCTCAAGTTAATACTTGCCTTTGCTTTTGTTTATTTTCTTTTACTTTTTTTTCTGGCTCTGTCACCAGGCTGGAGTGCAGTGGCACGATCTCGGCTCACTGTACCCTCCGCCTCCCAGGTTCAAGTGATTCTCCTGCCTCAGCCTCTCGAGTAGCTGGGACTACAGGCGTGCGCCACAACGCCCGGCTAATTTTTGTATTTTTAGTAGAGACGGGGTTTCACCATGTTGGCCAGGATAGTCTCGATCTCTTGACCTTGTGATCCACCCTCCTCGACCTCCCAAAGTGCTGGGATTACAGGCATGAGCCACCTCGCCTGGCCTATTTATTTTCTAGATAACACTCATTAATTTAACTTTGATATCTGTTCCATTTCTGTGACTCTTTTAAGAAGTTAGAGAATTAGGACAGTCTATTAATTTTACTTTCTTGGAAATGTCCCTCCTGGCCCCTTCTGGTTGCTCCCATCTGGACTGGAGGCTCCTACCTGTGGGGCAGAGTCACCATCCTAGGATGTCCCTCCACCACCATCTGGGGCAGTGCCTTACATGCAGTGGAGCCACCTGGGTCCTGACAAATGCAGACTGTTTCAAGATGTCAAGGCTGGGCCTGTGAGCGTTTCTATCTAGTTTCATGAGATGCTGATTCTGCCGATTCATGGGTGATAGCTGGGGTAGCAAGAATCTCTGTTTTTGTTTCAAGTTTTCTGTGTCTCTTTTTCATAGTAAGCACATACTGATATATTTTCAATGAATTCATGTGCTTTTTTCCTAAGTTAGTAAGAGAGCTAATTATTTTTTGTGCCAAAAACTATATTATGTAAAATTTTGTATCATAGCCATTTAAAGTATAGAGTACTATCATATTAACTGTAAGCACATTGTTATGCAACAGATCTCTAGCACATTTCATTTTGCAAAACTGAAACTCTATGCCCCAAAACTCCTCATGAATCCCCAGCTGAACCCCTGGCAGCCGCCATTCTACTTTCAGGTTCTAAGAGTTTAGACGCCTCATATAACTGGAATTGTGCAGTATTGGAATTTCCTTGTGATTGGCTTATTTCACTTAGCATTGTTCTCCAGGTTCATCCATGTTGCAGCATATAACAGAATTTCCTTCTTTTTAAGGTTGAATCATATTCCGTTGTCTACATAGACCACATGTTCTTCATCTATTCAGGTGTTAAAGGCTGCTTTGTTTGCTTCCTTGTCTTGGCTATGGTGAATAATGCTGCTGTGAATATAGGTATACAATGTTTTCCGTTTTCACACCTTCCTCATTTTGGTGGAATTAACGTTTTAGTAGCTACTTGTGACAGCACATATTTAAAGTATGTTTGCATGTTTCAATGTGTCCATTGTTGTTCTGATTCTCTCCTGGAAAAGGATAGAAATGTATCCTTTTTGGCACAGCATTTAATGGTGAAGAAAGAGACAGTGTAACTGACCACTGCTGGGTCTCAGCATCCTGCAATTTCAGAACTACTGTGAATACAAAAGAATAAAAAACAGTTCTACCCAGAAAGGGGGAGTCGTCCCAAAATATGGTGGCCCTGGGACAACTGGCCTCCCTGTCAGGCCCCTTCCATGGGGGCCCTTTTCTGCAGTGACTGGGGTTTCTTCCCATTTCTCTCTATCCCGTGTCCTGACCCAAAAGACAAGGCATGTCTGCAGCTGTGCCCACACTTGGAGTGTGTCAGTACATTCTAAACACTGGCTCAGTGGTATCAGTACATTATAAACATTGGCTTATCATGGGTTATTTTATTATTTATTAAATGTGTATTTTCACTTTACTGACAACACAATAAACCAGGACAATCTAGTGATCGCATCCTCTTTCTTGTGTCAAAAAGCACCTTCGAGGAACGTGAGAAGGAGACACTTTTCGCTAGAGTTGTTTAAGGGAGAGCCAGATGGGCTGGGCAGGAGGATTTTTACCTGGAACCTATGCGATGAGCTGTGACATCCCTCTCCCCACCTTCAATCTCAGCCCCAGCATCCACCTCCTGGGCGAAGAGGCTGTGCAGTGGCGCCACCTGGTGGTCTGTGCTCTTCCAATCCCAGATCAAGCACAGCCCTGAAATCCACCTGTCCCTCCTCTGTGCCAGGGTTTCTTCACTGGACACCAGCGTGAGTCAACTTTCCTGTAAAGCAGAACGAGCATGAAATGGGACCATGTTAGAGGAGGAATGGTGTCATCTCCACCTCTGGAGAGATCCCCGTCACCTTGTTCAGGGGAAGGACCAAGCCTCACTCCCATGCAGAGAGGAGACTCTGGCTGTAACTGCGCCTGTGGAGAGGTGAGGACCTGTTCCCTCTATGCTGACGGCCACAGCCTACAGACTGGGGCCAGGCTTCCCCTCAGCTGTGTCCTATCAGGTTCATCCAGGCCTCAAGGAATAGATCATGGACATTGCCTCCAGTGATGGGGAGCTGGGTGCACACTCAGAAATGAGGTAGTCCTGGCAGGAGTCCTGGGGCTGCCAGTTGTTCTGGGTGCTCAGTGTCCAGAGAGGAGGATGGGGTGGAGGCTTTGTGCAGAACAGGAACTATGCCCCATAACTTATTTTACCCTGCATTGGCCTTTTTATCATAAAATAAAACACAGGTAACATAAAAGAAAAAAGATCTTAAAATGGTGACCTTTAATCAAAGGTAAACACCCTTTAACCATCAGAGAGGGAGAAGTTTGGCAGCTGACCTAGAAGCCCCATCAATTGCCCCAGCTCAATAATAAACTCTTCCCCTTTTCAAATAAAAATCAATCACATCCTGACTTTTATGGTCATCACTCTTTTGTTCTATTTTATATTTTCATCATCCAAAATTATGGTTTAGTTTTACCTTTAAAATATGTTTTGTGTTCTCTTTTGTTCTATAGGTTCCTCCTTGAAATTTATATTGTATGGTAAGGTTTCCTATTGTTTGAATTTTGTGGTTGCATGCCAAGGTGTGGTTTGACGTTTATCTTTATTACCTGTATTTTCTATAAATTGGTAGTTTGGTATATAGGCTTGTGCATATTCAGGGTTTTTTTCTGTAAGTATTGATGGTTCTATAAAAGGAAAATAAATCTAGGGGCCCCAAAATTACTAAGCTAAAAGGGAAAAGTCAAGCTGGGAACTGCTCAGGGCAAACCTGCCTCCCGTCTATCCAATGTCACCCCTCTGCTCACTGAGATAAAGTCATGTCTGATTGCCTCCTTTGGAGAGGCTAATCAGAAACTCAAAAGACTGCAACCATTTGTCTCTCATCTACCTGTGACCTGGAAGCTCCCTCCTTGCTTCGAGTTGTCCCGCCTTTCCAGGTGGAATCAATGTTCAGCTTACATATGTTGGTCAATGTCTCAGGTCTCCCTAAAATATACAAAACCAAGTTGTGCTCTGATCGCCTAGGGCACATGTCGTCAGGACCTCCTGAGGCTGTGTCATGGGCATGTATCCTCAACCTTGGCCAAATAAACTTTCTAAAACTGAGATCTGTCTCAGATTTTCAGGATTCACAGTACAATATTGTGTTTTTCTTCAAGAAGAATAATGTAATACTGGTTAATTCTTTTCTTGTGAAAAGAATTATTTTCTTGTTAATTGCCATCGCTGTTCAATGGCGAAATCTGTTAGTTCACTGTGGATTGCAAAAGGGTTATTTCTTTCATGTATTAGCTGAATAATTTGTAGAATAAGAGATTTACCCCTGTCTATTATTTGTCGGTTCCATAGACACTTGTGTTTTGAGATACTAAACCAAGCATCCACTCACCTACAACTCAGCAATTGCACTCT
>NW_022296032.1:21370-22211 GCF_002776525.5 Piliocolobus tephrosceles
AAAAACACATTGTGAGCTGTCTGCATGTACTGTATGTCTCAGGAGACTCATGTCCTGTACTTTTTCTAAATGACATCTCCATGTGGTTTTTCATGAATGTTTGTCTGGTATTTCTATCCTTTTACTTTCAACTTTTCTGTATCTTCTACTGCAATTATGGCTTTTGTCAATAGCCTACGGTTATTTATTTATTTACTTATTTATTTTTACCCCCTTGCACTATTTGTCTTGTAATTAGAGTGTTTGAGTCCATTATGTTTAATGTAATTGTTGACCTCATTGGGTTTAAGTCTGTACATTGTCATTTGCTGCCTTCTAATATTATCTCTTTCTGGCTCAACTATTTTTCTTCTGTTTCCTTCTTTAGATGAATAAAAAACTTTGCATTATTTTAGTCTTGTGATTAAGTGTTCTAATTATACATCCTCTTATTATTTCTTTAGTTATCTGAGAAAGCACAATAATCTGTGACTTATTATAACCAACAGCAGACCGTAACTGCCCTGACTTTCACCTGCCTGTGCAGACAGCCCAGGAGAGAATCAGTGCTCTGGCTCTGAGACACAGGGGTGGTGGAAGTAGGAGAGTGATTGGATGATGAATCTGTAGCTGCAGAGGCATCTGGGCCCCTCACCTGCATTCCTCATAGATGTCTCCTCCGCTGAATGCCTGCGATGCCCTCTCCTCTGTATGATCCTGCCAGAGTCTCCCCATCTCCACTGGCAGCAGCTCCACCCTTCTGCTCACTCAGTCCAACACTGTGGGTGCCCTTGATTCTTCTTCTCACACCACAGATAAATCCATTAGCAAGTGCTGTGAAGTCCATCTTCACATTCATCCA
>NW_022296033.1:0-1563 GCF_002776525.5 Piliocolobus tephrosceles
ACCCAGGCCCTAGGTAAATACTTAGGTCCCAAGATGACAGCAGGCCCAATATGAACACTCAGAACTCAGATGGACATCAGGCCTCAGGTGTACATCTGAGTTCATCTGGAATCTGGTGTTACAGGGCAACCTGTAACCTGGTTAGACACCAACCCCTAGTTTGATACCCAAGTCCCAGGTGGACACCAGGTCCAAGGCTGACACTCAAGCCCTAAGTGTCACCAAACTCTAGGTGAATAATTCAACCCATGTGGTCATTAGGACCCAGCTGGATACCAGTCCCCAGGTTAACACAAGGCCCCCGGTGGGCATCTAGGCACCAGCTGACCATCAGGCCCTATGTAAACACCTGGCTCTCAGGTGAACACTGTGCCCCAGGTGGACATCAGGCCCTAGGTGGACACGGGGTCACAGGTGGACATCTAGCCCCTGGTAGACATCCACGCCCAGGTGGACATAACCGTTTCCATGGATAGACCATTCCCAGGTGGACATCAGGCCTCAATAGGATGGCAGTCACCAGGTAGACATCAGGCCTCAGATGGACACCAAGTTCCCAGATGTACAACAGGCCCCAGCTGAACCCCAGACTCATGTGGACATCAGGCCACATGTAGACACCATGCCTTCAGGAGATACCTAATTTCAAGTGGACATCAGACCCAAAGTGGACACCCAGTCCCCAGGTGGACAATCAGGCCCCAGGCACATATCAGGCCTCAAGTGGACACCCAGGCCCCAGGTTGGTATTTAGCTCCCGGGTGATCACTAGGCCCCAGGAAGACACCAGGCCTTAGGTGAACAACAGGATGCAGTAGGTCATCAGGCCACAGCTAGATACAAGTCTCTGGTGAACATAAGGCCCCAGTGGGACATAGATCTAAGGCAGACATCAGGCCCCAGGTGAACATACAGACCCGAGGTGGAATTCACCCTGAGGGGAACATTCGGTCCCAGGTGCACATCAGGCCCCAGGTAAATACCCAGTCCCCAGGTGGACATCAGCCCGCAGGTCAACCACAGTCCCCAGGTTGATACCTGGTCCCCAGGTGGCTACCCAGTCTGCAGGGTAACCTTAGGCCCATGTAGGATCTCAGGCACCAAGTGGATTCCTAGGCCCCTGGTGAACATCAGGCACAGGTGTCCAAGAGGCCCTGGGTGGACATAACTGTGTACAGGTAAGGAGTTGACCTGTGGGGAGGGTGAGCAGTCAGCAGCCCAGTGGGGTCCTGAGTAGGTCTTCTGGAAGGAGGAGGGTGAGGGGATGGAACCTTAAAGAAGCAACCTCACTTCCCTGGCGACAGACCCTAATGGAACTTAGAATTCTGGTAACCAGGCCAGGCACGGTGGCTCACACCTGTAATCCCAGCACTTTGGGAGGCCGAGGTGGGCAGATCATGAGGTCAGGAGTTCTAGACCAGCCTGACCAACATGGTAAAACCCCATCTCTACTAAAAATAAAAAAATAAAAAAATAACTTGCTGGGTGTGGTGGTACATGCCTCATGCTTGTAATCCCAGCTACTCAGGAGACTGAGGCAGGAGAATTAATTGAACCCAGGAG
>NW_022296034.1:0-4659 GCF_002776525.5 Piliocolobus tephrosceles
CAGATGCATGGAGGTGGTGGAGGCCCTGGGTCGCTCCTGCTGTTGCAGTCCCCACAGCTAGCACCCCCCTGGACTAGTCAGAGTGACAAAGCAGCTGGGGATTGTAGATCTCCAGTCTATCACCCACCATGGAGTGGCTTGTCTCATGCACATCTGGGACCCTGCCTGAGGTGGCATCAGCCACGTAGTCTGGTGCCCACGGTGTCTCCATTACTGTGCTTGGGAAATTTTAGCTTTGTCACTGACAAAATTCTTGAGGGCGTCCTCCAGAATGAAGGCTCTGTGGATGATGGCAGTTAAATTTCAGAGGAGCATGCTATCACTCTTCCTCTGGTTCTGGGGAAGAGCTGTGGGTCTCCTGCCACAGTCTCTGCAGCCCATTCCCTGGCCTCAGACTTTGCTGTGTGGAGGCTGTCTCAGAGTACTGGGTTCCCCAAATCCTCACCCTCAGCATCACATGAGAGGAAAAGAGGGAAAAGCTGAGGACCCCATCTTCAGCCTCCTGAGTCACAAAGCACCCTTCCTGCTTCCAGCACAGACTTGCTTCATGTGCCTGGCCAGCACTTGGGAGCCTGCTTATTCCCAGGGTGTCCTCCTGTGGGCTCTGGGATGCTCTCAGTGCTCCAGCATGTGCTCATGGCTTAGAAGGGGGAGGAGCCGCTGCACTGCATTGTGTTCCTGTTGCTCCATCAGCCTTCTGAGCAAGTGGAAACACACCTACATTCAAGGGCCAGCCAGAAAGGCTCTTCTGGGCTGTCGTCTGTGAAGATTCCATGTCCTCACAGGTCAGGGGGAAGAGCAAGTGGCTGTCCCTGTAGAGAGCAAGAGACGCCTTTCCATTCTCTACATTCACTTACTCTTGGCCAGACCTTGGGGTGGGTGGGCCCTGCTCAGAATGACTTGCAGTGGCAGAACCAAGTACCCAGAGATGCTCCAATCTTTGCCTCTTCCAGTTGAGGTAAAACACAAAACGTGAGAAAACTGGGTGGGTCAGAGCTGGGAAAAGGCAGCTACGGAGGTCCGTGTCCTCCAAGGCCTCTTGCCACTTGCCTGGGCCTGTGCTGTACTTGCCATGCAGAAATTCCTGCCTGTCTCTCCTAGTACTTATTTTCAGATGCAAGAAGGGAGGCTCCTGGGGGTATCTTCCTCACCCAGATTGAGTCCAGAATGTGTGCTTGCTGCCCAACAGCCCTGTGGGCAGTAAGGATGGCCATGGTGCTGCAGGCCACTGTGTTCCTGCAGCAGGCGAGGGCAGAGACCACACTGTGGAACTGTGTGTCTGATTCTTCCCTGAGCCTCAGGTCTGACACAGGAAGGTTGTTATGGAGGAAAGCACCTCCCTGTCCCGCTCCTTCACTCTCTGCTGTCTTGGTGTCTTAGCAGGTGTATTCTGATTTCTCCTGACGTGGAGCACAGTAGGCATGCTGCTTGGGCAGGAGGCTTGGTGCTCTCTGGGCAGGATGTGTGCCAGGCTGGCTCTGGCTGTACTGAAGTAGTGATTTGGCAGACCATGGTGCTGTGGGGTGTGGAGGTTGGAGGATCCTCACTGGGGTCCAGCTCAGCGTCAGGTTCCCACTGCCTCTCGGTGTGTATGACTGTGGCCATATCCTTGGGGGCTCCTGCTTTTGGAAGCCCATGGTATCTGGAGGGTGGGAGTACCTGGTGCAGTAGGAGAGGCTGCCTCCAGGAGTCAGAGCTGATACGCACACCACCTCAGCTGACCTCCAGACTGTGGGGATGGAGGGGAAGAGCTGGTAGCCTGGGCCTGTGCTCATCTCTGTGCTACCCTTGGGGACCTGTCCTCCTCCTTAGTTTTTAGAGAACCACTCATGGTGGGAATATTGATTGGGTTGCAGACACATAGCAATTCATCGTGTCTTATACCAATTTGGTAAATTTCTCAAGACAGCCCAGGGAAGTCCAGTCAATTGACCCATGTGTCTTTTCTGGCAGTCTTCCTCCTGGAACACACTTCACTGGTTTCTTTTCTGAGCCTCGGTATCTGAGGTCTTCGTGGCTGGCAGCATGTTTCAGCGTGAGTCCTGGGCGTTTGGAGCACTGTGGTGTGCACGTGCTACACAGTGTGGCCTCAGAGTCGCTGGGGAGAGTGTGTCCCATCTGGAAGGGTAATAAGTCGGGCCCTTCCAATGAGCTGGAGAGGCATTTGGGCCCCAGCGACAGTGGCCACCCAGGTGACCTAGGTCTATTCACCCAGGTCTCCAAGTCCAAGTAGAGTGCAGCCACAGCCTTGGCCTGCCTGTGGAGGGCGGGTGGGGGTGCTGCCCTGACCTGTGGCTGCTGGGACTGCGATGATTTGGATTGTGACTACCCTTTTGTTTTTCCTCCTCACTTATGGGCTCGTCCTCATTGCTTTCTCTATTTTCCCTTCCCATATATGGTCCCATCTCTCCCCTTCCCTACTCCATCCTCTTGTCCTCTGCTTTTGTCTTCCAGCTTCTGTTCATTGTCTTAGCTGGAGATTCTGCACTACTGTCTCCAGATCCCTGCACAGCCCTACCCAACCCAGCTTCCAGGCTCTCCACACCTACCAAGTATTAGCTGTGCTCCTTCCTTCCTTTTCTCCTGCCCAGAATGCATGTCTGTGCCTGGCAAAGCAAGGGGCAGGCTGCAGGTGACTCAGAGGCTAGTTCCAGAAAGAATGAAGCCCCTGTGTTGTGGGGAGGCAACCTCCAGCTGGCCCTGGCCCCTGGCTTTGCAGACTAGCCTGTTTTGGGTGGGGGTGTGGCTGTGAGACAGAAGGTGATATGGGGCCCTGGCTGGCCACTGCAGATGTCACAAGCTCTCTGGCGTTGGAGGCCCTGTGCTTGGCCTTGAAGAGCTGGAGTCATCAGACCTCTGCAGTGCTCAGGTTCACCCCCACTCTGCAGTGTTTGGCACTTTGGAAGATCCAGAGGCCTGGGACTTCTGGGTGGTGTGGTTTGTGCCTTCTTCAGAAGTGTCTGTCACCCAGCCTGGAGGTGCTGTGAATCACAGCCTGCGTGTGAGGCACTGGGGTGGGAAGAACCTGGGGCTTGACCCTATAGCCCACAGAGGCTGTCAGTACTTGACAGCCCAGCTGGGGCGTGCCAGCCTTCACCTGGGGAGCCCTAGTCATTCATACACACACCTCCAGGGACAATGAGAGTACGTGGTGACCTCATAGAGATTGGGACTGCATAGGCAGAAATGACAATTGCATTGATGGATCTGAGGTCAGCGAAGCTTAGTTCAGACCTGTAGGGGACTTCAGGGATGGCAGAATTAGTCTGTGAGAGCTGGAGATGAGCTGTGCTCACAGCCCCGCGTCTGTCCCGTTCACCTGGGGAGGAGCACACCAGTGAACGGGAATTTGAGCACAAGATGAGAAAATATGTTGGCCCCCAAGTGCCGGCGGGCTGGCATGGTGGCCACACCACACGGGGACACCTCCATTATGCAGGAGCCACTGCAAAGGGAAGGACCTGAGGGCTTGGGCCAGGGAGAGAGGACAGTGTCTAGGAAGCTTGTGACAAACCCCATGGCGGGAAGGTTGATCAGCAAGGCCCAGGTGGGTTTGCTGAGTTGCTGTCAGGCTCAGCCCAGTGGGAAATGGTGGGGCTTTGGGGACACATCCTTAAGAAGCAAGCAGGTGTGACTGTGGCCAGGGACTCCATGGGGAACATGGCCCAGGAGGGATGCAGAGCTGAGAGAGAAGTTTGGCTCTGCAAACCTGTAAGAAAATAGCCTGAGAGAGTTCCATGTGACTGCCAGGTGCAGAGGCAGGCTCAGGGGTAGACAGTGAGCCCTCCAGACCCTTTGGAAGGACTAGGTGAGGTAAGGCAGGTGCGCCAGCAAGGGAAGGCAAGTTTCTAGTTCCCATGTGGAGGCTGTCCCCTCCCCTGAGCTGCAGGGAGAATGTCCAGATTCAGGATCCCAGTCCAGGATCAGAGGGAGGGTCAGGGCTGAAACTGGAGGAGAGGGACCCTGGTCTAAGTTCCTACCCAGCTGGTACCCTTGTAGTTGGGCGGTATAGGTACGGCTATTTCATGTTTTTCTCCTTTATTATTCTTTTTCCTTTTTTGAGAGGAGGTCTCCCTCTGTCACCCAGGCTGGAGTGCAGTCACACATCTTGGCTTATTGCAACCTCCACCTCCTGGGTCCAAGCAGTTCTCCCGCTTCAGTCTCCTGAGTATCTGAGTACATGCGCATGCCACCACACCAGGCTAATTTTTGTATTTTTAGTAGACAAAAGTTTTCAACTTTTTGGCCAGGCTGGTCTCAAACTCCTGACCTCAAGTGATCTGCCTGCCTCAGCCTCCTAAAGTGCTGGGATTACCGGCGTGAACCACCGTGCCCAGCTCTTCCTTCCAAAACAATGTAAATTTATTGCCCCAACACTTGAAGATACAGATAACTAGAAGTAAACAGTCTGGCACGGTGGCCCATGCCTATAATTCCAGTGCTTTGGGAGGCTGAAGCAGGCAGATTTCTTGAACTCAGGAGTTTGATGCCAGTCTGAGCAACAAGGGCAAGACCTTTCTCTACAAAAAAAAAAAAAAAAAAAAATTATCTGGGTGTGGTGGTGTGTGCCTGTTACCAGCTACTCCAGAGACTGAAGTGCAAGGATCCCTTAAGACCAGGAGGCAGAGGCTATGATGAGCCAAGATCACACCACCGCAC
>NW_022296035.1:0-6982 GCF_002776525.5 Piliocolobus tephrosceles
AAGACCCCCATGTCTACAAAAACTTTTAAAAAATCAGGCAGGGTTGGGGGTATGCCAGCTACTCAGGAGGCTGAGGTGGGAGGATCAGAGGACTGCTTGAGTCCAGGAGGTTGAGCCAGCAGTGAGCCATGTTCACACCACTGGACTTTAGCCTGGGTGACAAAGTTAGACCCTGCCACAAGGAAACAAACAAACAAAAGTAATATGCACGTTTTGGAGATTCCTATCTAAACTAGGTGGAAAGAGAAAATGGAGAGTACTGGGTTATAAGGAGGCAGGTATTCTAGGGTAAGGAATTTGTCATTTTAATTAAAGCAGAAAGTCAGGGTCCCCTACTCCTTCCCCTTGGGATATGACCTGGAGAATGACAAGATGATTTTAAAAGAAAAAAACATATTTTAAATTTGAACAAAAACGCAGAAGGACAAAAGAGTGAAATCTATTCAGAGTAGGGCAAAATGAAGTTGGATTGAGCAAATGCTTAGATCAATGGACTAGGAAGGAAACGCACTAGAATACAGTATCCCTAGGAAAGGCCGCTTAACAGAAGTCATATTCAGTCACTTTTTTCCGTTGACTTTTTGAGCACAGTTGACACTTGACAGTTTTTAACATGAACATTTTAGAAATATGTTTTAGAGGCCAGGCATGGTGGCTTACACCTATAATCCCAGCACTTTGGGAGGCCAAGGTAGGCTGATCACCTGAGGTCAGGAGCGTGAGATAAGCCTGACCAACATGGAGAAATTCCATCTCTATTAAAAACACAAAATTAGCTGGGCATGGTGTCACATGCCTGAAATCCTGGCTACTTGAGTGACTGAGGCAGGAGAATCGCTTGAACCTGAGAGGCTAAGGTTGCGGTGAGCTAAGATCATGCCACTGCACTCCAGCCTGGGCTATAAGAGCGAAACTCAGCTTCAAAAAAAAAAAAGAATGAAAGAAATATGCTTTAGAAATGATGCTATCAGGCAGGGCACGGTGGCTCACACCTGTAACTGCAGCACTTTGGGAGGCTAGGCAGGCGGGTCGCTTGAGTTCGGGAGTTGGAGACCAGCCTAGCCAACATGGTGAAAGCTTATCTCTACAAAAAATATAAAAATCAGCTGGGTGTGGTGGTGTGCACCTGTAATCCTACCTACCTGAGAGGCTGAGGCATGAGAATGGCTTGAACCATGGAGGCAGTTGATGCAGTGAGCTGAGATCGTGCCAGTGCCCTGCAGCCTAGGGGACAGAGGGAGACCCCGTCTAAAAACAAACAAACAAACAAATAAACAAACTAATGGTCAATTCAGGTATCTCTAAAAGCTTACTACCAAGTGAAGGGGTGGCCTGCCCCTCCACACCTGTGGGTGCTTCTCGTTAGGTGGGACGAGAGACTTGAGAAAAGGAAATAATACACAGAGACAAAGTATAGAGAAAGAAAAGTGGGACCCAGGGGACCGGCGCTCAGCTTACAGAGGACCCATGCCGGCACCGGCCTCTGAGTTCCCTTAGTATTTATTGAGAATTATCTTTACCATTAAAAGGATAAGGGAGCAGCTGGACAATAGGATTATTGTAGGGAGGAAATGGGCAGTAAGACATATGAAAAAATCCTTGTAACATGAATAAGTTTAAAGGAAAATGCTGTGCCTTGAGATGTATATGCGACATCTCCATAAACCTTTTAGCAGTATTGCTCCAGCAAGTCCCACCTTATTCCAGCAAGTCCCACCTTATTCCTAAAGGCGTTTTCTCCTTACTCTGTAAACAAGGCACACAATGGGTATTACCCGGAGATGTTCCATTGCCCAGGGAGGGGCAGGAATTTTAGCCAACAGGCTGCCTTCAGGTACTTGTTTAACAAACACACATCCTGCACAGCCCAATATCCTTTTAACCTTAAATCACCTTCGCACATGTCTCTTGCAAGGACAAAGTTGGGGGTAGGGTCACAGATTAACAGCATTTCAAATACAGAACTAAATGGAGTCTCTTATGTCTACTTCCTTCTATATAGACACAGTAACAGGCTGATCTCTCTTTTTCCCACATTTCCCCCTTTTCTTTCCAACAAAACCACTACTGTCATCGTGACACTGAGATTACATACTTCACAAAGTAACAGAATATCACAAAGCAAATGGAGACTGGACGAGATCACAGGATGGTGTTAAAATTAAAATTAAAATTGCTAATGAAATTTTTGGGCATGCATAGTCATTGATAACATCTTATCAGGAAAGAATTTCTTCCTCCTAATAAGCCTGGGAGCACTACAGGAGGCCGGGGCTTATTTCATCCCTTCGGCTTCAACCGTAAAAGGCGGCACGCCTCCAAGGGGGTCGTTTATAGGCCTACCCTCAGAGCGCATTCTCTTTCTCAGGGATATTCCTTGCTGAGAAAAAGAATTCAGCGATATCTCTTCTATTTGTGTGCAAAAGGAGAAAAGATATGGCTCTGTTCCGTCCGGCTCACCGGCAGCCAGTTCAAGGTTACCTCCCTTGTTTCCTGACCATCGCTGTTATCCTGTTCTTTTTTCAAGATGCCCAGATTTTGTATTGTTCAAACATACATGCTCCACAATTTGTGCAGTTAAGGCAATCATCACAGGGTCCTGAGGTGACATATATCCTCCTCAGCTTACAAAGAAAATGATGGGATTAAGAGATGAAAGTAAAGACATAGGAAATTACAAAAGTATAAATTTTGAAGAACTAATAAAATGTCCATGAAATCTTTATATTTTATGTTTTTCTGCTGTGGCTTCAGCCAGTCCCTCCGTGGAGGCGCTTTTCTTTGCATCTCCGATGGGTTCATTGTAGAACTTCAAATGTCTAGTGGGTATCCAAATAGGAAGCTGATTTTCTCCTGGTGAAACACAAGCAAAACCTCTTCCCCAGGTTATCACCTTCCCTATTCCCCATGTCCTATTTTTGTTGTCTTTCCACCAAATCAGTTTTCCTTCATGTGGACTGTTTTTTTTTTTTTACCAGTAAGATGTTGTTCTGCAGAAGTAGTAGTCTGATTCCTATAAATGTTTAAAAAATTTAAAGTATAGAGTGCTAGATTAAGCTGCATCTGAGGAGAGGTACACTCCTTACTGTCTCCCCCTTCTTTTTGTTTAACTAACTGAGTTTTGAGTGTTCTATTAGTTCTTTCTACTATGGCCTGTCCTTGGGAATTATAAGGAATTCCTGTTTTATGTGTAATATTCCACTGATTTAAGAATTTTTGGAAAGCTTTGCTACAATAACCTGGTCCATTGTCAGTTTTAATTTTTTCTGGGACTCCCATCACAGCAAAACAAGATAATAAATGTTTTTTAACATGGGAAGTACTTTCTCCTGTCTGGCATGTTGCCCATATGAAATGTGAATAAGTATCAACTGTTACATGAACATATAATTTTCCAAATGAAGGTACATGGGTAACATCCATTTGCCATAATGCATTAGGACACAGACTTCTGGGATTAACTCCTGCCTCTTGAGTGGGCAGGTGTAGTACTTGACACTGGGTACAATGTTGTACAATATTTTTTGCCTATTTTCAATTTTAATATAAGGTAGGAGTAATAATTGAGCGATCCTGTCTCCTGGACTGGCACTCCAAGGAATTGAGGAACTAATAACCAATTGAATTTCTCCTTTATAGTCTGAATCAACCACACCAGTATGATTTGAACTCCTTTTAGATTTAAACTTGATCTTCCTAAGATTAGTCCTACAGTCCCCTCAGGCAATGGGCCGTATACCCCTGTGGGGATTTTCTGTGGAGGCTCCCCTGGAAGCAGAGAGACTGCTTGTAAAGTACATAAATCTGCTGCACTGCCACTTGTGGCGGGGGATAATTGCTGTATTGTGATAACTGGCTTATTCCCTGAGACACTTGCGACAGTGGGGGTTGTTGTTCCTAAAAACCCTGAGGAACAAAGGGTTGAATTTGGAATGCCCCAGTTTGTTGCGGGGCCTGAGGCTGGCCCCTCCTCTCGTTTCCCGACAGTGGTTGCCCATTTTTATCAAATTTAGAACGACATTGATAACCCCAATGTTTTCCCTTTTTACATCTTGGACATAGGCCAGGTGGCCCTTTATCTGTTGTTGTAGTAACTTGAGTAGTTACATTTTGTTTATTTGAGACTAGGCAATTCTTTTTCAGATGACCAATTTGACCACAATTATAACATTTTCCCCCAAATGTTTTTACTTGTCCTCCTAAAGCAACTCCTGTGATTGCCTGAGCCATAAGCATAGCTTTATGCATAGCTCCTCCAATTCCATCGCAGGCTTTAACATACTCTGAGATTACATCTAATCCTGCAGGAACCCTTCCTTTTAATGGCTTAATGGCTGATTGACAATCCGGATTGGCGTTTTCATATGCCATTAACTCCACTATGACCTTACGGGCATTCTCATCGGTAATTGACTTTTGAGCAGCATCTTGAAGTCTTGCTACAAAATCTGGGTAGGGCTCTTTAGAGCCTTGTCTTATTGTATTAAAGGAAGGGCACGCGGTTCCTGGGTCTTGGATTTTCTCCCAGGCCCTAAGGCAGATAGCCCTGATTTGCTCAATGGCCTCATTTGGCATTATTGCTTGTTGGTCAACAGTGCTCCAATTTTGACCTATTCCTAATAGTTGATCTGCATCTATGTTAATTGGAGGATTGGCAGTCCTATTTCTTTGGACCTGTACTTGTGCCCCATCAATCCACCAAGTCTTAAATTGTAAAAATTGAGAGGGTGAGAGTGAGGATTTTGCCAGAATCTCCCAATCATAAGGAATGAGTCTATGTCCATGAGCAATGGAATCTAATAATGTTCTCATGTAAGGAGAATTGGGTCCATACTGTTTTACTCCTTCTTTCATTTCTTTTAGCATTTTTATAGAAAAGGACTGATATCTGGCTTCTGCTACGGGAGGCCCTCCCTCTTGGGCCCCTTCTCCAGGTGGTCTTGCTTCTAATATTACTGGGAATTGCCACGCCTCAATATCTCCCTGTTTTCTTGCCTCATCAATAATTTTATGTATTGCACTACCCTGTGTACTAGGCGGTGCTGCAGGATTAAGTCTCATGGTGGGCGGCTGAGGATATGGCGCCCTGCCCTGTGGCACTGGAAGTGTTCCTGGCTGTCCATACAGATTTTCTGGGGGCTGCAGATACTGCAGTTCAGCTGGCGGCCAGTATTGATAGGCTACTGGCTGCTGGGTCTTACTTTCTACCTGCTGATATTGTGGACATTGTATTTGGATTGGCATTGCTGTTACAGAGACTCTGTCTTTCTCTATTTGATCTTCTTTTGGAGTTTGTACTTGTTTAACCTGCATTTGAGGTTCTAAGGTTACAGGCATCTGAGCTGCTGTAAGAGGTGTTGGCCATCGTGGTTTACACTCTGATGGCTCTGCTAATTTTGGATCTTTTTCCTCTAATTTTAACATTTCAGGATATATTACCTCCTGTAATTGATTATTGTCAACATTTTGGGTTGACCGAGCCATTACCAGCTCTGCTACACATTTACAGTGTGAACTTTCCTTTCCTTTCTGGGATTCTATCCCTGCCTCTTTTTCACAATCTACTGCACAGCTTTTAAGGGACATCGGAAACTGGAACACTATCTTCTTCTGTTTGCAATGGTTCTAAAGCTACTTTAATAATGACCCAATCATTCCATACTGTAAGTGGGATGATTTTACCTTCCCTACTTGCTTGTTTTAATTCTTTGCCAATTTTTTCCCAATCTTTTAGATCTAAAGTTCCCTGTTCTGGAAACCATGGACAAAACTGTTCTATTGTTTGAAAGAGCGTATTTAGATTTTTGGTAGACACTTTAACTCCCCCTCTTTTTAAGAGAATTTTTATAAATCTGCGATAAGAGGCTTATCTACTTTTAGTTTGCCCCATTGTTACCCTAGGTTCTTCCGAGCGCACAAGCTTACCGCAAGGCTGACTGTAGATGTACTCGGGAGTCTCTCGTCGACTTGTCCTCAATGACCATGCTCCAGTGTACCTTCACCTCAGAGAAAAGCTTCCACGTTGGACACCAGATGAAGGGGTGGCCTGCCCCTCCACACCTGTGGGTGCTTCTCGTTAGGTGGGATGAGAGACTTGAGAAGAGGAAATAATACACAGAGACAAAGTATAGAGAAAGAAAAGCGGGACCCAGGGGACCGGCGCTCAGCTTACAGAGGACCCATGCCGGCACCGGCCTCTGAGTTCCCTTAGTATTTATTGAGAATTATCTTTACCATTAAAAGGATAAGGGAGCGGCTGAACAATAGGATTATTGTAGGGAGGAAATGGGCAGTAAGACATATGAAAAAATCCTTGTAACATGAATAAGTTTAAAGGAAAATGCTGTGCCTTGAGATGTATATGCGACATCTCCATAAACCTTTTAGCAGTATTGCTCCAGCAAGTCCCACCTTATTCCAGCAAGTCCCACTTTATTCCTAAAGGCGTTTTCTCCTTACTCGGTAAACAAGGCACACAATGGGTATCACCCGGAGATGTTCCATTGCCCAGGGAGGGGCAGGAATTTTAGCCAGCAAGCTGCCTTCAGGTACTTGTTTAACAAACACACATCCTGCACAGCCCAATATCCTTTTAACCTTAAATCACCTTCGCACATGTCTCTTGCAAGGACAAAGTTGGGGGTAGGGTCACAGATTAACAGCATTTCAAATACAGAACTAAATGGGGTCTCTTATGTCTACTTCCTTCTATATAGACACAGTAACAGGCTGATCTCTCTTTTTCCCACACCAAGGAAAATGATTATATCCATAGATTTCCTCCCCCAAACCAGCTTAGTCCACACGTAAATCATTAGCAACTCGGCCCTAACTCATTTTATCACATTTACAAGAGAAGTTAGTGAGAAAAGCACGAACTAGGAAAACAAAACCCAAGGCAACCAGGTCAACTTGGGCTGACTGCAGACATCAGCTCCTTATGCCTGGGCACACAGCACAACTCACAACAGTGCCTTTTTCA